>NC_056736.1:367899813-367969813 GCF_019279795.1 Protopterus annectens | reverse complement strand
TGGAAGGTTAAGCAATGGCTTAGTGAGTAGTGGAACAGTTGCATGTCCACTTGGAGAGAAGATGGTTGTATAGTGCAGCTTTAAAGCTGGAAGAACATTGTTGTAATTGAATAGATGGTGGTAGATTATTCCATAGTTTAGCAATGATCCATGAGTATAATAGTTGACCTGCAGGTACCTTCAATTTGTAAATTTGTTCAAGATATTGATGTTCAGAATGAAGAGACCTGACAGGATTATAGAGGGTGAATAAAGGGCTGAGTGCAGAGCAGTCTTGAGGTTTATATATCAATTTGTGAGTAGTTGTGAGTGGAAGGAGTAGGTGGTGGGGGAATTCCAGCCAATGAAGTTGTTTTCGGGCAGTACAGTGGTGGGTAAAGTGGCAGTTATTAGTGATGAATTTAGCAATCTTGTGATAGCAGGTTTTTAATTTTGTTTTCAGAGAAGACTGTAAATTGGTTAGTAAAGGAGTGCCATAAGTTAGAAAGGGTAAAAGATAAGATAGGGTTAATGTTTGTTTGGCAGGGAGGGAGAGAAACTTATTATGTCTATAGAGAAGCCTGAGTTTTTTTTGTGGGTCTTGCTAGCATTGTTTTGTATGTGAAGATCAAATTTAAGGTTGTCGTCAATTAACAATTAGTAGAGATCACTAACTTGATTTTGCTGGAATTAAGGGAGAGTATTTTGAAGCTGCCTTTATTAACAGGAGAATTTCTCTGGGGAGTAAAGATCATAAGTCTGGTCTTTTTGAGGTTTAAAGAAAGGTGATTATTGTGGAGCCAAGTTTCCACAGTAGAGAATGCGGTTTGGGTGAGTTGTTTTAATGTATCTGAGTTGAGAGCAGAGCAGACTATAGTGGAGTCATCTGCATACTGGATTAGGGAACTCTGCTGGATAGCTTGGTAGAGATTGTTGATGAAAATGTTAAACAGTAGTGGACCTAATACTGAGCCTTGGGGCACTCCTGTAGGATTGTGAATGTAGGGGAATATGGAGTTCTGCCATTTAACGGCATGCTCTCTTTTAGAAAGGTAGCTCTTGAACCAGGTAAGTGATTGCAGAAAGAAGCCTATTTGGAGAGCTGGAAAAGGAGGATAGGGTGAGAGATGGTATCGAAAGCCTTTGATAAGTCCAGGAATAAGGCTGATACTATAATTCCAGTGTCACAGGCTTTGCTGGTTACATCTAAGAAGGGTATTAGTGCAGTGGATGTACTATGTCCTGGGCAGAAGTCTTGGTGGGTAGGGACAAGAATTTTGTTCTTCAGAAGGAAATCTAAGAGTTGTTTTTGGATACATTTTTCTAGACTTTTTGAGATGGGGGACAGAATAGCAATAAGACAGAAATTTGAGATGTCATTTGAGCAGTCTTCTTTGTGCAATGGTAGAATTATTGCTTTTTTCCAGAAACAAGGGACGTGAGATTCTGATATATTTCATGCTTCTGTGGAACAGTTGTAGTCACTAAGGGAAAATAACTTAAGGAATAAGATGTTCTAATTGTTTGAATGACAACCCATTATCATCCCACTGCCTCTCCACTGCCCTGCAAGTTCATACGGTGACTGATAAAAAAGGCCATTTGCTTGGCAAAGGGAGCTAATGGTACACAGGAAAGAGAGTAAAAAAATCAGATCTGGTGACAGTGACACAAGTTCCAGACAGGTCAAGTAAGACTAATTTTGTATAACTATGACAATGTCATTTACATGTTTTGCAGTTTGAATATCCTTTTGATTTTTTTCAGAATTTATTTATTGACTGAATGTTATTGACTACATTAGTCTTGCTGGGTAATGCTCTTTATAATTTAAATTCTAGCTAAAAATTACTAGTCTTAACCCTTTCACATTTTAATGCAATGCTTACCTCTCTTAGTCTAGTCTGCTGTTGGTTCTCTAATCTTTCTGCACAGTAAGTTTTTTATTCATAATTCTATCAAAACTCAAGAAAAGTTTTAGGGCTGAAAATTTTTAAGATTAGCAATACTGACCTTTATTTTAAAAACTAATTCTTAGAAGTGGACAACATGATAGATGTCACAAGACTGTGTTTAGAGGTGCTGTATAGTCATCACAACGAACAACGTATAATTTTCCTAATGATGTTGGTCATTACTAAATGGAGCTGTATATTACCTGCTCCATGGGCATTCCTTTAGAAATTAATCAATTCAGCAATACTAAATATGAAAGATTTATCTCTTAAAAAAATGCTTATTTTCTGTTTACATAGGGTATTTTTAAGACTGGTTTAAATCACTGACATTATATTTTCTTGTGCCAAGATTACATTCCAAAAAAACAGGAAAAAGCTTTGATAAGCACATTTCTAACATCACAAAGGTGCTCAACAAACTTTTGCTAAGCACCCCTATGTACGTTTAAGATCAGGTCTCACACTAGGGATTGATAGAGGACAACACCAACCAGCAAAGAACAGTGACAGAAGGTAAACAGATTTAAAAGCTAGTAGGCTCTTCACGTTGCCATATTTTAAACAAAAGGTTTTGCAGAATGACGTCTCTTAAGAGCTTTTAAAGCCACTATTTTCTCAGAATGACACAGCGTTTCTGCCTGCTGTCTGTTTGGTAGCACTAAGTATTTTAATGGCTGAAAGTGCCTACACTACTTTTTTTTCTCTACTAGTACTGCATGGAGCAGATAAATGTCTATGCACTACAAAGAATTATGAACAGGCCTCACTGACCATAACCCTTATTATCTGTTCTTGACATGCGTGCCAATATTTACCTCTGAAGCTTCGTTCTCAAGGTCAATATCTTGACATCTGTGTCTCAAACATTTACTAAATTGGTCAGGATCAGAGACCTGATCATAATCCCTCATGATATGTATATCTATAGCTAGTGTCTTACTTGAACAACACTTAGGAATTTTTAAAGTTCACTACGAGTGGTTTTGGTCCAAATTTGAACTTTTTGGACATCAATTTGACCTATGATTTTGAGTCCAAAAGATTTATAAGCAATATCTATAGAAAATCTATTTTTGTAAATCAATATTTACACAAGGAATCTCTTCATCTGCTCCACATGGAAAAAGTTGTCAAGGGACAGCTAATAAGACTCAGTAGACTTACATCATTGGACACAGTATTTATGAGAGAGGTTGATGTATTAAGATCATTCTTTGAAGCTAAGGGGTATGACAGGTCGTGATTAAAACCTATTGAAAATGAGGTTTTAACATTACAGAGGAGTGTTACTAGTCCTATTTTGGCAGGTGTTAATTCTGGTATAGACACTGGTAAGCTGGATAAGGGGGATAAAGATTTTACTTGGACTTTCATTTTACCCATAGTTAATGAAATGGGGTGTATTAAAACATTATTGTGGATAATTGAAAATACTGCTGGGTAATCAGGATTTTATCAAATAGGTAAAAATCCTAATTTTACATATAAAAAAACTTGCAACATTAAAAGTTTATTAGACATTGGAGGTACTACACAAGATGAAAGTAAAGTTAACAGTATTTCAACTAAGGGGACCTACACCTGCAACAATTGTAGGCAGTGTAGGTACATTAGTAACTGTTCTTCAGTTTATTTTAAACATAACAGGAAAACATATTGGTGTAAAAGTTATTTTACTTGCAATAGTCAGACGGTTCTGTATGTTGCTCAGTGTCTTATATGTCAAAGTTATTATATTGGAATGACAACTAGGTGTTTGAAAAAAAGAATTAGTGAACACCTATTAGCCATAAAGAAAAAAGAACAAACGAACGCTCTAGCTAGGCATTCTATAGTTTGTTTAAACTTTAAGAAATTTTTTTTCTGTGTTAGATAATATCAAACAACAAACATATTCGGGAGATCTCAAAACATTATTAAAATGTAAAGAATCTTTATGGCAGCTTCATTTTGGGGCAGACACTAAGCCTGGTTTAAACGAAACCATCAACATCAAGTATTTTTTGTTGACGAAACAAATAATTTCTTTGATATATACATATATACACATATTTATTATAAAAATATTGATATATATTTTTTTATATACAAAAAACTGTTTTATACTTTTGTATGTCATTTTATTGATTGAATGTAAAGACCTTTTAGAGACTTATAATGTAATTAAGCATGTGACCATTAATTGATTATAAAATAAGTGTTTGGGTGGATTGTGATTTTTCTGAAGAAGTTCACAGTTAATTAAAGTGGATGAAAGTGCTAGTTATTGTGTCCGTGTCTTTCTAGCAATGGTGGAGAAGATCACAGTTTTTATTTTAATTACCCTTAAGTATGTCTTTCCTGATAATGTTTACCTTTGAGACATAAAGGTTTTGCTCAGTTAATTGAAGATAATATAGACTATATGGGCACTCCTCACAAAGCATCCAAGTCGGTTTAAAAACAAATATTTTAACCTGGTAAGTTTTACATTACAAAGATGCTAAGATTTTATATTTCTGGTAGCCGGTTCTCTTATACGTGAATAAAAATTGCTCTTTGGCTTACAAAAGCTACTAAAAAAATTATGAACAATAGAGATAAACAATGAAAACTCTGGCTTAAGTTTAACAATATTTCTGACCTTTACCATTACAAAGAGCTTCATAACCAAGCTAAAAAAAACTAATTTCTAAAGATAAACAACAGTACTTCCAGAACCAACAAATGCATAGAAAAAACAATCCCAAAATTGTTTGGTCCTCTATCAATAATCTCTTGAATTCAGGCACAAAACCTAATCCCTGTCCATACCCCAACGTGTCCTCTGAACAAATAGCTAGTATTTTTAACTCTTACTTTATTGACACAATTGCCAACATTACAGCAACTTTTTCTCTACCTCTCCCTAATAATAATATCTGTACTCCACCTCCGCCAACACAGCATACTGTTCCTCAGAGTCATACCAACATTCCTGATTTGTCATTCCACCCTCCTCCAACTATTAATACTCCCCCTCCTAACTCCATCCAACTGACTGCTCAACCTCAGTTTAATCTTTCTCCCATCCCTACTTCTTATATCAAAAAACTTCTTCAGAAACTAGAACCCTGCTTTAACTCCACTGACAAAATTCCAGCCAAGTTTCTTAAAATTGCAGCTGATTCCATGGCCTACCCTATCATCATTCTGATAAACAGATCTATCCTAGAATCTCATGTCCCTTGTTTCTAGTAAGGGAATTAAGCAAGTACATTTCATTTCCTTGGAAACTATCCTAAGCTATAATATTTGTCCTTTGAGTAGCCAAAGAGGATTGTTTAAGGTGTAGCAGTAGGTTCATAGGTAGGTACTAGGCTATTGGCACTAGGGCCTATATAAGCCTAGCCAAACGGTACACTGGCTTTTGCCACCCAAGAAAATTATTTTCTTGTGCCCCTGTCAAGCAGATGCACCAGACACTCCACAATTAGCTACTCTAAGGCCATTAACAAAGAGTGTCCAATTATACCGTGTAATATTAATACTAATACAAATGGTAGTAGTTGACCAAAACAGCTAGGCCTTCTGGAGTGTCCCAAAGAGTGTCACCAAATAAATAGAAGCACTCTCAAAGGTTAAATACTTTCTGCAAGGAACAGCCACAATAAAAGTTTAAATATATTTAATAATAAATAATAAAAGAACAAAAAAACACTAAATATACATTTACAGTAAACCACAGAGCTCAAATCACAGGAAATATTGAAAATAACATTGATGGACAGACTCATACAAATAAAGAAAAACAATCTCTAAACTAAGCTTCACTATATTCCTAACTAGATCTAGGAAAATTACTATTCCCTAATAACTTACTTGATAGAGCAAGGCACCATGAAATACTTGAGCAGTCTTTCTAGTCAGGTTCCTCAAAACAGAATACTTAATCATCAGACATTACTCCCTGTAAACTATAATATCCAAGATGGCTTGCAGAATGATCTCATCTAGTCAATTGACTCTAGGTTCTCACACTATTCCCCTTTGAAGCTAAAACAGGAATTTAGCATAGACAGCTATGATACACATCTAAGGGTTTATGGCAGTGCCTGGGGTTCCCCTCTTTTTACTGAGCAAATGAAAAAAAGCTTCTTCCAGACCCACCTTCTTCTGCCCTATTCAGCACTGTGGGGTGACATTTTAATGGTTTAACAGCTCATTTACATTTCCCTTATTTTTCTTAAAGTAAGCTAGCTGGTTAACCTTTGCTGTCCCAGTGTCTTCTATTAAAACATATACATTTAACCCAGTTGCAATAATACATGTACATTTATTTTCATTCCAGCAGGGTGCACTGTTGATACATGTTAACACAAGCAAACCTCACAAATACATTTTCAGCACAAGTATCTGTACAAATCAGTCTGATATACAAATGACATATAATTATTTACAAAATTTCAGCTACCTGTGTTGGCACAAGTCATACATCCACTGTCCTACTTCTGGCATAGCTAGCAGTACCTCTTATCATCACACAAGCTGCTGCCCCCTTCTCATTTTGTTTGCCCTCAACTGACCATCTGCTGCCACCTGCACTATTTGTCTGTGGGTTATAAACAATTATATATAGGTCCCCCTAGCAACTGAAGTGTTTTGTTCCAGGCTATAATAGGCGTGAAAAGCCCTGAAGTATGAGAAACAAGGGAAGAAAAAAACTTTTATTTAAATTCTGCTTAAATATTTTAAATGGTACCTTATAGTAACCTGTGTGATGATAGATTTTTGTACTTTTTTTGCATTTTTTCCATGATTTACCCAAAAAAGTATCTTTTTTTTTTGCTTGTTTTTTTTTCAGTTTGTTTGTGGACCTTGGTCTTGTAGCTTCATTGGCAGTTATTAGAAGATTACGTGTTACTGCAATAGTTTAGCATTGTTTATACACTATACTGCACTTCTAGCTCCATAAGCAGAATTACTTGTAAAAGCTAGCTGTTTATGTTTTGACCCGTGTCTGAGGTCTTAATCATATGGTTTCATTCACAATGGTGGCAGAACTGTGAGCTACCAGTTTTGCACTTCATTTAGTTATTTATTACAACATTTTTCTATAAATAGCATTACTGGCAAATTTCTGCATTGTATGATGCCTAAGACTGTGGTGGAATTTAAGTTGTGACAGTATTGTGAATTCTGCTTCAGGATTTGTGCTTCAGTACTTTTACAGTTGTGTATATTCCAGTTTTGCTACTAGAGTCTTATATTCTGCTTATCATTTACCTGCTTCAGGTGCATGGCAGTGACTTTCTGTTTACTTTGCTACTGTGTTGCTCTGTTCTTTGTATCTGCCCTTGTCCACACTGAGACATTAAGCCAACATTTCTGAAATTCTAACAATAGGACTAAAGCTCCAATACTGGCTTTAGTTGAATTAGATCCCTCTCCATGAAGTCAGTTACTTGCAGCTTGAATTTTCCCAAACCCTCCTACCCTTTTCTTGTTGTAGTTTTAAAAGGCTGTGTCTCTGGCTTCTGGCTCTTATGGTAATCTGACTTCCAAAGCCGCCCCCACTTTCATTGCTTTTTTTTCTTTTGTGTAAGCTATTTAAGTAATTTTCCCAAACATTGTTTTCCATGTATCAATAATACTAAGTGGCCACCCAGCAAACTAGTTTGCTGTTGAGTACATCTCCATTACTGCAAATTGTCTCCTGCTTATTTTCCAAGCTCCTATCTCCTTGGCTTCCTTGTCACACTCTGAGAGGGTCCTGAGTTAATCCTGCTCCATCATTGCAGGTAAGAGGTTTATTTTATTGTTTTGCACTTCAATTAACTTGCTCTATCACTGGCAGATTAGATCTGTTTTATTGTTTTGCACTTCAGTTAACTGTTTAGAGTGCAACTGCTAAATTTTTGGTTTATTTGTTGATTTTCCATTTAAATGATTTTAAAGGTTTCTAATACTTGAAATTGCCTTGTTGTGGTAGTTTAAGATATTTCATTGTAGCATTACACTTTGAAGCAATCTTTTTTGGTGTTTTTACATTAAGAGATTATCAGTACCCTGTACAAATGCAAATGTCTAGATAGTAAATTTTATCTATAAAATTACCCATAGAACTGAAAGCAGTAATTTAATGTGGCTAAAACAAAGCCATTGCACAGAGATAAGCTTAGAGAAGCTAGTTATTCATATTAATCAGCACTACTATCAAATTTTAGTGCATTTTAACCTAGTCTTGTGCCAAACTCCATACCACCAATGGGGACCTCTGTATAACCCAATCCTTAACCTACAGTAGTCCATCCAAATAGGAGTCCAGACAACATGAATATGCAATTTACAAATTTCTCCCTAGCCAGCTTGGTAGATATGGGCATCCCATCCTGAGACAATGTAGCAATTGCCTGCTGTGCAAGGACAACCATTTATTCCTTAAAGAAACAGGTAGAAACAATGATTCCTGGACTTTATTAACAAAAATACCCTTGATCAAATAGTGCACACACCCACCAGATGTTCAGACATACTGGACCTGCTACTCACCAATATGGAACAGTACTGCACATTCCCTAGTGTCACATTCTCACTGGTGAGGTCAGACCACAAAGCTTTTTCCTTTGAAATAAAAATCAACTCAGCAACCCCAGCAAACCCCGTAACTGTTAAAAATCATTCTGAAGCAAACTACAACCTATTAAGGCCCTCCTAACCCCAAATTCAGAAAAAACTATGTGATATTTTTCACAGAGATCCAGTACAACCATGCAAATGACTGTATACAGGCTGTTGTACTACTAGTAGTAAGCCCAATACAAACTCTAAAAACAAACCACATTGTGGAATCCTAGCCTTAATAGCGTATATAACAAAAGGAAAAAAGCCTGGTTAAAATCAGGAAGAGCAACTCCCATAATGATAAGAGCTATCTAATTAAATTAAACAAGAATCTAAGAGGAGTAATTAAGTCCAGCATCACCAATTACAAGGTCAAGATAGCCTCACAGGCTAAAGACAACCACAGGGCCTTCTGCAGCTATGTTCATAACATCAAAGGCAGCACACAGCAGTGTGCTTAATTGGTGGTCAATGGTGAAACCTTCACTGAATAGAGTCACATAGTGAATCTGCTGGCTGAAAATTTCAGCTCAAACTTCACTCCCACTCCCCATGCCTCTCCCTATGAAATACCTACTAGCATAAACCCTCAAACTATTAGCAGGGAGCAGATCCTGGCTGCATTTGTTAAAGCCACAAACATAGCCTCAGTGGGCCCCAACAATATCCTGGGATGCCTTCTAAATAGCTTAAACCATGATGTATCAGGACCATGGACTCACTTTTCAATTATGGCCTGAAAATAGGCTTTGTACCATGAGAATGGAAGACTGCAATTGCTAGCCCACTTCACAGGGATGAACCCTCAACCGACCCTGGAAACTACAAGCCCATTAGTCTGACTTGTCTAATATGCAAAGCAATGGAATGAATTAGCATGGAAATGATCAGTAAAGACACAGGCAACCTTCAGACAGTGGACTCAACCCAGTTTGGCTTTGTCAAGGGAAGATCATGCCTGCTAAATTTGTTGGACTTCTCTGAGAAGATCACTAAGGCAATGGATGTGGGGAAAATGGTCATACTGCCTACCTGGACCTGGCTAAGGTGTTTGATACAATACTGCACTCTGATATAGTTAAGAAACTCACTAAACTTTGCATAACCCCCTACATAACTCACAGGATTACCAGCTGGCTCACAGGCAGGACACAGGAAGTCATTATTGATGAGTCCAATTCCACTAGGAGACCTATCATCAGTGAGGTACCTTAGGGCTCCATGCTGGGGCTACACCTAGGTCAAGTATTCCATTGATAACATACCCCAAAGACTTAACCCATTAGTCATGGATCTGGGAACATATGTAGACAGCAATCTGGCCTTTGACCAACACATGGCCAAGGTGGTAAAACAAATGATTTTATTTTGCTCAACTTATAAGTAAGGGCATGGCATCCAGGTCCAAGGAAATCATAGTGCTACTTTATACAGCCCTTATCAGACCCATCATTGAATATAATGCCCCCTTCAGCATGCACCTGACTAGACATATGCAAAATTTGGAATGCCTGCAAAGGTTCCTTACCAGGAGGATCCAGGGTATAAACATATTGTCCTATATGGAACATCTTAAAGCCCTAGCTCTATATTCATACAAGACATCTTCAGATCCAGCTATGATGGATCTTTTGTACATCTGCAAAATGAACAGCAAAATGAACAGAATCAGAACCACTAGATCCAATTATTTAAATTTTGCTTGAGATGACAATAGGATATATTGGTGGGAAAGATATGTGTCTCAGGGGATCCCAGTGCACTGGAACAGGGTCCCCATTCATGTCAAACAGAGTCCATCCCTAATCCTATTTAAGTGTTACCTTGATCAATGGATGGAAGATTGGAAATTCACCCTAGGTCTGGCCTCCATAATACAGAGAGGCAGACAGTAAAAGTGCTCAAACTAACATACCCTCCACATAATCTTTAAAAACTTCCTGACTAACATACCCCCCTCTTAATAAACACCCATGATACATAAGTGCACAATTGGGTTGGGTTGTGCTGCTTGATTTATAAAAGCCCAGGCACTCATTAATCTAGTATATACATACAGACATATGAATTTATGAGCCTAAGTTATTCAGACTGAAAATGTGGTAGACATTTTCATTAAATAGAGCATGTTAAGTGGTGTCCCAGTTTTTGGGAATACCAGTGATAACGAAGTTATCTGTTTCCCTGGTATTGTTCAAATTGCAGGCAGAAGTGGAATTATATATAATTATTTATATGCCTTCTTCTAAAAACATATTTTTGTCAATGTTCGCAACAACTGATGTATCAATACTGTTTGCTTGATGATCCAGCTGACTGAAGGTTCCGATACAAAATTACTACAATAGTCTTTCCCCACTATTGTGCAATCACAGAGTTGCTATATTTTAGTAGTAGAGGATGTTCGGATGCAGGGAAAATTGTCCCCTTACAAAACATGCTGTTTTCAAGTTGCTTGCTCTGAGTTAATGCGTCAGAGCATGCATGTTGGGATTTCAGTATGTTGTATTCCTATCACTTTTTGACAGTAATAGGTGTTGTTTTGCAGACCGATTATCTTCTTACATCCATCCATATATATGTACATCTAATATATATATTTATATATATATATATATATATATATATATATATATATATATATATAGTATAGATATGCATATTTACACATGTGTGTGTGTGTGTGTGTGTGTGTGTCTATATATATATATATATATATATGTGTGTGTGTGTGTGTGTGTGTGTGTGTATATATATATATATATATAGAGAGAGAGAGAGCACATTTTGGAGTTCCTGGACTCCATCCTGAACCTAGTAGTCCAGGAATCTCAATTCTACCTCAAGGACTCATGGCTACTACTCCACCAACCTACTAGTAGCCCTATATACCTGTATCCCTCACCAGGAAGGCATTGAACTGGTATGCAGCTACCTGCACAGCCACATCAGGTTCACCCATTTAAGAATCAAAATGATTAGGGAATTACTCCTAGTAGTGCTCAACAACAATATCTGTGTATTCAACAAAGAAATTTACCAGAAAAAACAAGGAGTAACCATGGGAGCCAAATTGGCCCCCACATACGCAAACCTCGTCCTTAGCGCATGGGAGGATGAGACCCTCACCCAACTACAATGACTCAAGAAAGTTAGTCTGTATAGATGCTTTATTGACGACATCCTATTTTTATGAAAAGCCACCAGCTCAGAACTGGAAACCCTCCTTGAGGAGACTAAAGCCAGCATCTGGTTCCTACAGTTAACAGTTTCAGGAAGAGGAACCCATGTCCAGTTTCTAGATCTGGAATTAACTCTAGATCCCCACTCCAAGACCTTCAAATCCACCCTCCATAGAAAGAACACCTTCTGAAATAACTACCTTGATTTCCACAGCCAGCACCCTTCTTCATGAAGCAGAACATTTTGAAGGGGCTGTACATACGGCTAAGCAGAATTGTTAGTCAGAAAGATTCTTTCCACCTCGAATGCCAGTGCCTCAAAGACTTCTTCCTAGGAAGGCACTAGCCAGAGTATCTAATCTCCAGAGGTATGGGAGTGGTAATTGCAAGGAGAGAAACCCTTTAACCACCCATCCTTAAACACGGATTACAGTCCAAACCCAGGAACCAGAGGACATCACTCCAAGGTTTCCCTTGCTCATCTCTCTAGACAGCACTAGCATCAAAGATATCCTCATTAAAAACTGGGCGCTCATAGGGGAGCACCCAGAGCTAGCCCAATCCTTGGAAACCAGCTGACATTCTGCTATAAAAAATGTGTGCCCCCCAAAGCCACTCTCGAATCAGAAAAGAGGCTGCAGGCACACACCCTTGACATCCCCCAGGCATGCACCACTGTAGGGAATGGCACTGGTGTTATTTTGTCATATAACCCCCCCAAGGTACGTCTCACCACTCCACAGGTGGGTTATTCAGATAAAAGACCATTTAAACTGTGAAACCCCCAAAGTGGTTTACATTGAGTATGATCTCAGTGTGAAGCATACTACACTGGAAAAACCACAAGACTACTTAGGATCCAGAGAAAAGAACAAGTGGGCACCACTAGGAACCAAGACCCTTACAATGCACTAGCCAGGCATAGTAGGACCTGCTCCCATTTCTCCTGATTTCAAGTTGCAGCAAATGAAAAAGTCACAGATCCCCTAGGGATTACCGACCCCCTTTGGAGCACAGACAACTTACTGTTAGTTAAAGAGTTAAAATGGCAGCTACAACTGCGAGCAGACACACCCCAGGACTAAATGAAAACATGAGCATTTCCAGTGTCCTTAAATGGATTAGGTAACTCCCTAACCCATCCCCCGCTTGCCACACTAGTTATAATAGACCTAGGTTCATGGATTAGGGAACTCCTTAACCCATCCCCCACTCGCAACACCAGTTAAATAATAAGCCTAAATTCACTTTATGTTATTTTCTGATGAAGTTCAACTGAAAACTTTACAATGAACAAAAGTGGCTCAAAATGTGATTTCAATGAATAAAAGACTGAATAAAAGAGACATGGAAGAGCTCTCTGATCATGTAACCAAGGCAGGTATGACCCTAGCCCTCAGTAACATCTTACCGTCACCAAAAATGATTCCTCAGTACAAGGAAAAAATTATAAATTTCAACAATTGGCTAAGCTTCTGGTGTCATTCAAAGGGGATTCAGTATCTGTCTGCCTGGGATGACATGCTCGATAAGCCACGATGCTTCACCAGAGATGGCTTGCACCTGTCACCCCTGGGATTCAGGATACTGGCTAAGGCTCTTGCCACTCCCATAGTGCCTTTTTTAGGCAAGGCTCAAAAGACAAACCCACCACTGTAATAAGTTCCAGTGACAAAAAAACTGAGGGTAATGCTGCTCAATGCCAGGAGTTTAAACCTCAAAATGCACTCACTCGAGGCTCTTCTCAAAATGGAGAACATTGATATTTGTGCAATAACTGAGACCTGGTTCAAGGCTCAAGAGAGCACCCCAGCGATTCCAGGCTACAACTCATACAACACATTTTGGCCACAAAACCTGGACCGAAACACTAAGGGAGGCGGTGTATCCATATTCATCAATGATAACCACACCTCCAGACTATTTGCAAAGCATGATGCTTCTGAGATCATCCAAGTGCAACTGACAATGGTCAAAACTGCAATCCAGATTGTAGCTTGCTACAAACCACCTTCCCTGCCCCAAGACCCCCACTCCTTGTTCCTCGAGGTACTGAAAAACATGAGGGTCCAACCAAACACCCTAATACTGGGTGATTTCAATTACCCAAACATCAACTGGGAAAACTACTCAAGCACAAATACCTTTGCCCAACGTTTCCTGGAATATATTAACTCAAATGCCCTGGACCAGCTTATCAACACTCCCACAAGGGACAACAATATACTGGACCTGGTCATCACCAACATGGGGACAAGTGCTCCATACCTGAAATAAATTTCTCATTAGTTAGATCAAACCATAAACTCATCACCCTCGATATCCACATACCACCCCCCCCCCAGGAAACCACAGTGAAAAATTTCTCCAAAGCAAACTTTATGCTACTTAAGACAGAGGTGGCAAACTTTGTTACTCCCATGCAGAATGACAGCTTGGTTGAATCTGCTGTAGCCTACACAGAAGCACTTTACAAGCACTTGCATGAGTGCATGGACTGTGCTATCCCGAACAAAACCAAGACCCATTCCTCCAAAAAAAGAAACCAGTCTGGTGGACCCTGGCTATAAACAAGCTCTATAATAGAATGAAGAAATTACTACAAAAAAGAGTAAAAACCCAGGAAGGGAAGAGCTCGCTGACCAACCTCAGCAAAAAGCTAAGATCCCTTATTAAATTCTGAAAGGCGAGCTTTGAAAGAAAAATCGCAACGGACACCAACGACAACCACAAAGCATTTTTTAGCTATGTCAAGAACCTAAACGTCAACTCTCAGATCTGCTCTGAGCTACAACATAATGGTTCAAAATTCATGGAACCAACTGATATCACCAATATACTGGCAGATAGGTTCAGTACAAACTTTACCCCTCCCTCACCCCCCTAAAGGGACCATATCTATACTAGAAGATTGCACTTCCCCCATAATCTCAGACACCCAGGTGAGAATGGCACGTTCTAAAGCAAAAAACACAGCATCCATGGAATCAGTCAGCATTCCAGGCTGCATGTTACATGAACTCCAAAACGAACTAATCCCTCATTTAAGTGCCATGTTCAGCCACAGCCTCATCTCGGGCTATGTGCCCACTGAGTGGCGCACAGCAACGGTCATCCACCTCCACAAGGGAAGAGCCATCACTGACCCCGGGAACTATTGCCCCATCAGTCTGATGAGCCTCGTCTGTAAGGCCATGGAGTGCATCATCATGGAACTCATAAACAACAACATTGGGAACCTACAGACTCTGGACCTTACTCAGTTTGGGTTTGTAAAGGACAAGTCATGTCTTCTAAACCTGGTTGACTTCTTCGAGACAGTCACCAAAGCAATTGATGAGGGAAAGGTGGTCCACATGGCATACCTTGACCTTGAGAAAGCATGTGATATCATTCCCCACTTGGGAATTGTAGACAAACTCACTAACCTAAATATAAACCCCTACATTACAAGATGGGTTGCTAACTGGCTCATGGACAGAACCCATACAGTAAAAATAGGAAACACTAGGTCCGACTCCAAACCGGTGACAAGTGGAAGACCCGAGTGCTCAATCTTGGGACCTCTCCTGTTTGGTATTTACTTCTCCGAGGTACAAGCAAACACAGGGGGACTATGGCTAACAAAGTTCACAGACTGCAAACTGGGTGCCATAATCGAGACTCCTACTGGCATAGATATCCTTCAAAAGGGTCTCACTGAAACAGATACATGGTGTCAAAATCATGGCCTCAAGCTGAATGCCAAAAAGTGCATTGTCATCCCCTTCAGGAAAAGCCAAGCACCTATGAATTACCACATAGGTCGAAGCTCACTTAACACAGAGAGTGTGATAAGAGACCTAGGGACTCAGGTGGACAGTAACCTCTCCTTCGATAACCACATCGCTAAGGTGGTTAGAAAATCCTTCTTCATGACCCACCTTATCAAAAAGGGGTTTGCATCTTATTGTCCCCCTCTACTCATCACTCATTAGACCCATTATTGAGTACAATGCCCCATTTGGGATGTACCTTACTAGACACCTGCAACAAATGGAGAGGCCTCAAAAATACCACACCAATAGGATAATGGGCCTAAAACAGATGCCACCAGGTTAAAAAAATTTAAACTGTACTCGGTTGCATACCGGCTACTCAGAGGTGATCTCTGCATGACATACAAGGCTATGTCAAACTCCGAATTGCTGGAAATGCTCCACCTAAGGAAAACACAATCTACCTGAGCTACACTCTCTAGGGACCTTAACCCGACCACTACAATAAACAGGGCCTGTGAGAGATGCACTTAACTAGTCAAACTGGAGGTAAAGCTCTCTCCAATCAAGACTAAACTTGACAGTCAAGAGGAGAAGGTAAACACTTGCACCACACCACACTCATCACATAGTCTCACTAAATCTTGTTGTGTCTTTCGGCTTTTCCCGGTTAGGGGTCGCCACAGCGGAACTCCGGTCCGCTAATGATTGGCAGTAGATTTTTACGTGCCGACTTGCCGGGCCTGACACACAACCTTCAATGAAAGAACGCCCATTCACACATGTCGCCACACAGAAGACGCTCTAACTGAGAACCGAACAGGCCAACATCTTACTGTGAGGCGACAATGCTACCGCAGCACCACCACCGCAGTATAGTCTCACTAAATCTACACCACCAAAATCCACACATAGAAACACAAAAACATTCCTGGAGGCTCTCAATAATAATCTGCTCAAGCAACAGAGACCTCCAAAGCAGAAATGCAAGCAACCTCCACCCCCCAACACAACCCAAGTGACACATAGCTCGCAGACTCAGTGTGCCACTCAACCACAGCTGATAAGGCAAAACAATGTACCCAACACACTAGTCATAGGCGACTCTATAGTCAGGCACACTGATGTCCCACTCACCAGGCTAAACAAGGAGAAGGTTACTGTCAGCTGCCTGTCGGGTGCCAGGATCCGCCACATAACCCACTCACTCAGGTCACTCCACAACAAGTACAAATATGAGTCTGTCGTTGTCCATGTTGATGTGAACGACCTGAGACGTACCTCCCTGGACATCATGAAAAGAGACATGGAAGAACTCTCCAATCTTGTAGCCCAGGCAAGTATGACCCTAGCCCTGAGTAGCATTCTTCCATCACCCAGAATGATGCTGCAGTACAAGGACAAAATGACTGACTTCAACAATTGGCTAAGCTTCTGGTGCCATTCTAAAGGGATCCAGCATCTGTCCGCCTGTGATGACATGGTTGACAGACCACGATGCTTTGCCAGAGATGGCCTGCACCTGTCACCCCTGGGATTCCGGATACTGGCTAAGGTTCTTGCCACTCCTATAGTGCCTTTTTTAGGGAAGGTTCAAATGACAAATTCACCACCATAACAGGAACAGGCAAGCAAAAACTGAGGGTGATGCTACTCAATGCTAGAAGTCTAAACCTCAAAATGCACTCACTCCTTAAAATGGAGAACATCGATATCTGTGCAGTGACTGAGACCTGGTTCAAGGCTCCAGAGAGCACCCCTGCACTACCAGGCTATAACTCATACCACACTTTTCGGCCATGTGACCTGGACCGGAACACCAAAGGTGGAGGTGTGTCCATATTCATTAAGGATATCCACACCTCCAGGCTAGTTGCTCAGCATAATGCAGCCAAGGTTATCCAAGTGCAACTAACTCTGGGCAAAACTGCAATCCAAATTGTAGCTTGCTAAATATCACCCACCATGCCCCAGGATTCCCACTCCTCTTTTCTTGATGTACTGGAAAATATTAGGGTTCAACCAAACACCCTAATAATGGGCGATTTCAACTACCCCACCATTAACTGGGAAAACTACTCATGTACCAACTCCTTCGCTCAGCGCTTTCTGGAATTCATAAACTCCAATGCCCTGGAAAAACTTATCCACACCCCCACCAGGGGCAACAATATCCTAGATCTAGTCATTACCAATATGAGTGACCGGTGTTCCACACCTGAAGTCAACGCCTCATTGGCCCGATCCGACCATAAGCTAATTACCCTAGATATCCACATCCTGCCTCCACCCCCCATTAAGGAAACCATGGTAAACAATTTCTCCAAATTCAACTTCATGCTTCTTAAGACAGAAGTGGTGAACTTTTTGACACCCATGCAGATGGACAGTACAGTTGCGACTACTGAATCCTACACAACTGCACTTTATAAGCACTTACATGAGTGCATGGATTGTGCTATCCCAAACAGAACCAAGACGCTATCCTCCAAAAAAAGGAAGCCAATCTGGTGGTCCCCTGCCATAAAAAAAACTGTACAACAGAAGGAAGAAACTCTTGCAAAAGAAAGTAAAATTCCACGAGTGGAGGAGCTCCCTGGTCAGCCTCAGTAAGAAGCTGCGATACCTGATAAAATCCTCCAAGCTAGTTACAAAAACAAAATCGCCACTGATTCTAAAGACAACCACAAAGCATTCTATAGCTATGTCAAGAATCTCAATGGCAACACTCAGATCTGCTCGGAGTCACAGCACAATGGCACTAAATATACAGACCCAACTGATATTGCCAACATCCTGGCAGATAGGTTCAGTGCTAACTTTACCCCCCTCTCACCCCCTAAAGAGCCCATCTGTATACCGTAAAAATGCAAAGTTCCTGTAATCATGGCTGCACAAGTAAAAAACACACTCTCCAAAGCCAAGAACACAGCATCCATGGGACCAGACAACATCCCAGGCTGCGTTCTACATGAAATACAGAATGAACTGGCACCCCACCTAAGTACCATGTTCAATCATAGACTCACCTCAGGCTTTGTGCCTGCTGAATGGCGCACAGCAACAGTTATCCCACTCCACAAGGGGGGAGCCACCATGGACCCCAGGAACTACCACCCCATTAGCCTGACAAGCCTGGTCTGCAAGGCAATGGAACGTATCATCATGAAACTTATAAACAAAGACATTGGTAATCTCCAAACTCTGGATCCCACCCAGTTTGGGTTTGTAAAAGGCAGATCATGTCTCCTAAATCTGATAGACTTCTTTGAAGCCGTCACCAAAGCCGTAGACAAGGGTAAGGTGGTTCACACAGCCTATCTAGATCTTGCCAAGGCTTTCAACACCATCCCCCACTCTAGAATTATAGATAAACTCACTAAACTAGGTATAAATCACTATGTCACAAGATGGGTTGCCAACTGGCTCACTGACAGAACCCACAATGTGAAAGTAGCAGACTCCACATCCAACTTCAGACCAGTGACAAGTGGAGTACCACAGGGTTCAGTCCTGGATCCTCTCCTGTTTGGTATCTACTTCTCTGACGTACAGGCTAACACAGAAGGTCTTTGGCTAATGAAGTTCACAGATGACTGCAAACTAGGAGCCATAATCAAAACTCCTAACGATGTGGACATTCTACAAAAGGGCCTCACTGAGACAGATGCCTGGTGTCAAAGCCATGGCCTCAAGCTCAGTGCTAAAAAGTGTATTGTCATCCCCTTTGGGAAAAACTCTGTACCCATGAACTACAACATAGGCGGTAGTATACTTAACAGTGAAAGTGTGATAAGAGATCTTGGGACACAGGTGGACAGTAGTCTCTCCTTTGATAATCACATTGCCACAGTAGTCAGGAAATCCTTCTACGGGGCACACCTCATCACAAAAGGTTTCTCATCCAGAAAAAAAGACGTCATTGTTCCCCTCCATTCATCACTGATTAGACCCATTATAGAGTAGAACGCCCCTTTTGGTATGTACCTCACAAGACATCTACAACAACTGGAAAGGCTGCAGAAATACCTCACAAAGAGGATTACCGGCCACAAACAGATGCTCTACGCAGACCGTCTCAAAAAACTCCAGCTTTACTCCGTCACATATCGCCTACTCAGAGGTGATCTCTGCCTAACATACAAAGCTATGTCAAACCCAGAGCTGTTGGACATGCTCCACTTAAAGAAATCCCAATCCCTCTGAGCTACATGCTCTAGGAACCTAAACCTTGTCACCACAATAAACAGAACATGCCGGAGGGATAGATTCCTGACCCAGAGACTTCCCATACTCCGGAATAAACTACCTATCTATATCAAACAAAGCTCTTCATTAGCACTCTTCAACAAAAATCTTGATGATTGGATGGGAAATAGGAAATTCACCCTGGGGATCACCTCTGTGGCTCTGCTCAACAGTGGCACAGGAAAATAATTTTCTTGGGTGGCAAAAGCCAAAGTACCTTTTTGGCTGGACTTGTATAGGCCCCAGGGCTGATAGCCTAGTGTACCTACCTATGAACCTATGGAGGGACAGATTTGTGTCCCAGAGACTCCCCCCGCTCTGGAATAAGGTACACATATATGTGAGGCAGAGCTCCTCATTCGCGCTCTTCAAGAAGAATCTTGATGAGTGGATGGGGAACAGGAAATTCACCCCAGGAATCACTTCTGTGTCCCTGCTTGTCAGAGAGGCAGGTAACTTTTGAGCCTTTTTTAGGCAAGGCTCAAAAGACAAACCCACCTCCATAGGTATCACAAGGGATAAGAAACTAAGAGTAATGCTACACAACGCCAGAAGTCTAAACCTCAAGATGCACGCACTTGAAACTCTCCTTAGCATGGAGAACATCGATATCTGTGCCGTAACAGAAACCTGGTTCAGGGCTCCTGAGAGCACCCCAGCACTACCAGGTTATACCTCATACCATGCTTTTCGGCCCCAAAACTTGGACCGAACCACAAAAGGAGGGGGAGTATCGATATTCATCAAAGATACCCACACCTCCAGGTTGGTGGCAAAGCACGAAGCATCAGAGACTATCCATGTGCAACTAACAGTGGGTAAAACTGCCTTCCAGTTTATAGCCTGCTACAGACCACCATCCCAAACCCAGGAACCCCATTCAGCCTTCCTGAGAACACTGGAAAATATGAAGGTCTCTCCAAACACCATTATATTGGGCGACTTCAACTACCCAAACATAGACTGGGAGCATTATTCTAGCTCAAACACCCTAGCCCAAAGGTTCCTGGAATTTATAAACTCAAATGCTATGGAACAACTTGTTACCACTCCCACAAGAGGGGAAAACATACTGGACCTGATCATCACCAACATGGGGACTCTATGCTCCAGACCAGAAGTGTATCCCTCACTGGTAAGATCAGACCATAAACTAATCTCACTGGATATTCACATCCCGACCCCACACCCTGCCCAGAAAACCACAGTGAAAAACTTCTCTAAAGCAAATTTCACACTCCTCAAAACCAAGGTGGAATCCTTCAAAGCCCCCGGGCCTGTGGAAAATACGGCCCAGACCGCAGAATCCTTTATAAACGCATTCTATGAACACCTTCAGGAATGCATGGATCATGCAATCCCAAATAAAACCAAGACCCAATCCTCCAAAGGCAGACGTCCTGTCTGGTGGACCCCAGCCATAAACAAACTATACAATAGAAGGAGGAAGCTACTAAATGATAGAGCAAAATCCCAAAAGGGGAAAGCATCACTGATCAGTATTAGCAAAAAACTACGGGCACTCATAAAATTGTCTATGGCCAGCTTCGAGAGAAAAATTGCACAGGACACTAAGGATAATCACAAGGCTTTCTTTAGTTATGTTAGGAACCTGGGTGGGAATTCCCAGATATGCTCAGAATTAGTCCAAAATGACAAAAAATACACCGAACCCACAGACATTGCCAACATCCTAGCTGACAGGTTCAGCACAACCCCCCAAAAGGGCAAATATCTATCCCAGCAGAGTGCTGCCCCCCTGACATCTCAGATGCTCAGGTAAGAGCCGCCCTCTCCAAAGCAAAAAACACAGCATCATTGGGACCAGACGGTGTCCTGGGCTGCGTCCCACATGAACTCCAAGAAGAGCTAAACCCAAACATAAAACTACTGTGGATAATACTTACTACAGGATATGTGCCCAAAGAGTGGCGTACAGCAACAGTGGTCCCTCTCCATAAAGGTGGTGCCTCAACAGATCCTGGAAACTATCGCCCCATAAGCCTGACTAGCTTGGTCTGCAAAGCTATGGAAAGGATCATCATGGACCTCATAAATAAAGATATTGGGGACCTACAGACACTGGATCCTACCCAGTTCGGCTTTGTTAAGGGCAGATCCTGCCTCTTAAACCTGGTTGATTTCTTTGAAACAGTCACCAAGGCCATTGACGAGGGGAAGGTGGTCCACACAGCCTACCTGGACCTCACAAAAGCCTTCAATACAATACCCCACTCGAGCATTATAGATAAGCTCACCAGCTTAAATATAAACCCCTATGTCACTAGATGGATTGCAAACTGGCTCAAGGACAGAACCCACATGGTTAGAATTGCTGGAGCCAAGTCAGACTCCAAACCAGTTACAAGTGGTGTCCCACAAGGCTCAGTCCTGGGACCTCTCTTGTTCGGTATATATTTCTCGGAGGTACAGGCCAACACGGAAGGACTGTGGCTGACCAAGTTCGCAGATGACTGCAAACTGGGTGCCATAATCGACTCTCCAGCTGACACAAGCATCCTCCAAAAGGACCTCATAGAAACAGACAACTGGTGCCAGAGCCATGGCCTCAAGCTAAATGCCAAAAGTGTATAGTCATCCCTTTGGCAAAAACAAAGTGCCCACAAATTACCACATAGGTGGTAATCCATTAAGTACAGAAGAAGTAATTAGGGACCTGGGGACCCAAGTTGATAGCAATCTCTCATTTGACAACCACGTGGCCAAAGTGGTTAGAAAAACATTTTATTTAGCCCACCTAATCATGAAGGGATTCACATCTAGATCAGGGGAGGTCATCGTGCCTCTTTACTCATCCCTCATCAGGCCCATAATTGGGTACAATGCCCCTTTTGGGATGTACCTTACCAGACACCTGCAGCAACTGGAAAGACCCCAAAAGTACCTCACCAAGAGGATCAAAGGGCTCAAACAGATGCCATATGCTGCCTGGCTAAAGAAACTCCAGCTCTACTCAGTGGCATACCACCTGTTCAGAGGCGATCTGTGCCTGACGTATAAAGCCATGTCCAATCCGGAATTAATGGACATGCTGCACCTCAGAAAATCCAAATCCCATCGAGCTACTCGCTCGAGATACTTGAACCTCAGCACTGAAATAAATAAGACATGCTGGAGGGACAGATTCATAAGCCAGAGGCTCCCTTCACTCTGGAATAAAATCCCAGTCCAAGTTAGGCAGAGTCCCTCACTGACTCTCTTCAAGAGGAATCTTGATGAGTGGATGGGAGATCGTAGGTT
Organism: Protopterus annectens; assembly: GCF_019279795.1. Lineage (NCBI taxonomy): Eukaryota > Metazoa > Chordata > Ceratodontiformes > Protopteridae > Protopterus > Protopterus annectens. The sequence continues at coordinate 367,946,845 of NC_056736.1, read as the reverse complement.
TACCCCGGGTATCACTTCTGTGTCACTGTTAGACAGAGGCACAGTATACTAACCTCGAAAAAGGGCATAGCAAAATAAATTTAAAATGGGTGGCGAAAGCCAAACACATTCTGGCTAGGCTTATAAATGCCCTAGGGCAGATAGCCTAGTATGAACCTATGAACCTATGAACTAAATCACATGGGAGGCGCAAGCTGAAACATTTTGGCTAGGCTTATTTATGCCCTAGGGCCAATAGCCTAGTACCTACCTATGAACCCATGACCAAAACAGCAAGAATACCCTATCATCTATATTCATTTCTTAAATTTATATATATATATATATATATATATATATATATCAAAAAAACACCCTTCGACTGCAGCAAACACAATTAATAGTCCATCCAGTTCAAATATCAAATGCCTCTCCTTCAATAAATCCAAGAATAAATCCAGAAATACGAACTGTAATAAAAACTTTTTATTCGGAGCACACAGACAAAACGTAAGCGCTTTCGCGGATTCAACCGCTTCATCAGACGTAACAATTTCAAAAACTAAGCAGCCATTATTTAACTAAATTTCAAATGCTTAATTAGATAATTGTTATATCCCATTTAAAGTGCCACTACATAGAATTGCTCATGCATGCATAATAAACCTTCATATTTCATGTTTATATAAAATAACATACATAAATAATTAAAAACTCCTAATACTTTAATAATTTAAAAATATTTTAAAATTGATGTACATATTATAAACATTGTAAACAGTTATCTCAAATGTCTGGCTCTCAGAATAGGCTTAATAGCTATCATATCATATCTTAAATAACATAAAGTTAAGAAAAGGAAGGGGTGTGGTGTAGATAGTATAAATGTAATGAAAGAGGGGGTGGGTGGTAATGGGGGTAGGGTAGGGGAGCAGAGTGAGCCCGAGCATAGCGAGGCAAATGGAGCAGGTTAGCCCAGTTGGAAGAGGCATGTGAATCAAGAAAACAACGGTCAGGTAGACTGAAATGATGGTAGTTTGCAGGTGGTTATATGCTGCCTTGATGGTATCACAGGTTTTGGGGGGAGAATATGTATGTTACAAACAGCAGACAGTTTTAGATTTGAGCTTACATTCATTTCCTTTTCCACCAGATAATAGCTTTACTAAAGATACGTTAGGAGTGCCAAGGGTATATTAAGGGAGAATTATGTTAGGAGAACAAGAGAAGGGGGAGACTATGAACCAGGACATGGAGAAAACTGTGGGATGAAAAAAACAATCAACCAGCTAGCCCAGGTCAGTACCTAAAGGCATCTGTTTATCTATATTAACTCAAAAGTAGATTTTTAGAGTATCAGGGAAGTAGAATATACAGTGGATATAAAAAGTGTACACACCCCTGTTAAAATGCCAGGTTTTTGTGATACAAAAAATGAGACCACAAAAATAATTTCAAAAATGTTTACCAAGTTACTGGCTAGTATGCACACTGCCTGGATGCCAACAAAGAATATATTTAGGGAACCTGAAAGAAAATCAACTAGAAAAGGCAAAGAGAAAACACTGTCTGGAAGGAATCCTGCAGCTGCTCATCAAAAAGTAGTTCATGCTTCAGCATTGGTTATAAGAGATGGCTTCTAGTAGCTTAGAGGAAAAAATAAATCAAACATACTCAGAGGAGTATATCAACTCAATTAACAAGATACTGGAAAAATAATAGAAGATGCTTTAGCTAGCTATTTAGATGAACTATTCTGCCTATTCTGATATAAATGCAAAAATCAGAGACAGAACTGAAAAAAAGGCTGGCTGAATATAAGACTTTTCAAGATGAGATGTTACAAAAAATGGTGGAGTTAGAAGACAGAGTGCACACAGAAAACCTGAGATTGTATGTTGCACCAGGGAAACTGGAAAAAACAGATTATATTAATTTTATGAAAGCATAAATAAGCAACTGGATTGATGTTCTACAGCAGGATTTGTTAAGTGAAAGGACATTGAGTGTATGCTCCAAACCTGACCATGAGATAGCAGGCATGACCTGTATAGCAAAGATGCAATCATAACAGCAGAATGAGTTGATTTTGACATTACCATGAAAAAGGTGAAGGTGTTAAAAATTGGAGACAGCGGGGTGTTTGTGGGCAATTGTTATTAACTGTAGACCAGGCAGAAGAGAAGCAAATGTATCCCAGCAATCAGGAATGTCAAGAGGCAGGTGTGAGATTCAAGCTGCTGTATCCAGCTTTCTTCAGAATATTTTCCTGGAGAATCAAACACAATTGTGGATACAGAACAGGCTAAGAAAGAAATAAAAAAGTTTAGCCAACAAAAAGTGAGCCAGAAAAAAGAAGAGGACTCTGTTTTTCATTCTTCTGACAATAAAGCTCATAAAGTGACTTTGGCCATGAAACCTTTTCCAATGTTCCAAAGGAAAATGCTTAACAGACAGAAAAAACTATAGGTGGTAACTAGAACAATCAGGAGTACAGTGAACCTGAACCAGAGTCTGGGTTTGGGAGATGGAGATGAACAAGAAAAAGATGGGCAATTCTGAAATGAGTGAACAAATGGGAGACTATAAAGCATCAGTCATATTTGTGAAATCTGGCTTTGCAAGAAAAAGTGGCTGAGAAAGATTGGACTTTTGTTGGCATTTTTAAACTTGTGAGTGGACTGTAAAGCATATACCCCACTTTATGTCATTAATGTTTAGAAAGACACTAAAAGGGAAAAAGAGTAACGGTAAGTAAAACATTTTTTTTCTGATGAATATTTATATAAAACTGCATAACTGACTGTACCTTATCCCTACTAGGTGGTTAGTGCACACACTCCATCAGGATAGCCAGTAGCCAAACCCTCCAAATATTGTCCCCACTTACTCCTTATCCACTCACTACTACAACTGCCTTTCCCCCCTCCACTCCACCCTTCTATATCCCTGTGAATACAGCCTCAGACATTTCATTCTAATCCCCTCTTCTCAAACTTATTAACCATCTCTCTTCCTACACATCCTTCTCACTCAACTCATACTCTGTCTCCCACCATGCAAACAAAATCTGCCTATGCTCTAATACCCTTATTTCTAAGCCTAATCCTCTTATGCTTCCTCTACCTTACTAGTCTCCCACAGTTTCAGCACTCCCTTCCCTTTCATACAACTGTGATTTACATTAAAAAAGACTTTCCCTTTACAACCCAAGCCTCCCCCACCTCTACAAATATAATGAATATTTTCTATTTTAAAGGAAGCTCTTCCTTATCACTAGTAAACCACTTCCCATACCCACCAAACTCACCTCATTAGGTTCCAATATCTACACCTATGACCCATTAGAAAATAGATACATATCCATACCCTACTCAAAATTTATCACCCTCCTTCTCCATTCTGGAGACATACACCCTAACCCAGGGCCTTCATACAACTCCACCTCTAAACCACATTCACATAGCTCTCCCCTGCACCACAAATCTCTTCTCCTTGCCACACTTAATGCCAAGAGTCTTTGTAATAAAATACCTTCCTTTCATGCCTGGATCTCTCATAACAAACCTGATATTGTCTCTATCACAGAAACCTGGCTAAAACCACACATAAAATATACCGAAATTATGCCCCTTAACTATAAACTTATAAGAAGTGACAGACCTCAAAAGAAAGGTGGAGGAGTAGCCTTACTCCTCTCCTCCTCCTTAATGGTAATACCCTATACTAAGCCCATACCCTCATTTGACACCGCCGAGCTAACCCTCGCCCTTCTCAAAGTAAAAAACAATAAAAATGTATGCATTTCCTCCCTGTACATTCCTCCTGGTAACAATATCCCTATACTGGAAGATATTCTTGCCTGGTTCACTTTCAACATAAATAGTGAGACTATAATCCTAGGCGATGTCAATATAAACTGGTCTTCCATTGACTCATCTGCCCCTTCTCAAAGTATCAACCTATATCAATTCTCACAGCTAATCAAAACCCCTACTAGACTAAATAAAGATTACACCACAGGTAGCATCCTTGACTGGATACTAGTCTCCCACCCAAACCGAGTATCTGATAGTGGTACTCTCGCAGACTCCCTTAGTGACCATCTCCCTGCCTACATATGCCATTCCCCCTCTACCATCCTCTTTCAACACAGACACATTACCACCCGCAACATGCAAAACTTCAACCCCCTAATTTTCTCTAATACCTTAAAACAGATAGACTGGAACACTCTAAAGTCCCTCCCTTTAGATGCCGCAGTCTCACATTTCAATAGAATTTTCACTGATATACTTAACCACTTCGCCCCCAGTAGAACCAAAAGACTCAGATCCAAAACAGCCCCCTGGCTAAATAAAGACACAAAACTACTTATGCATCACCGAGATAAAATCTGGAAATACTACCAAAATTGCAACACTCCCAACTATCTTGCCAAATACAAGCAACTGCGAAATCAAGTAAAAAAACAAATAGCCACTGACTGCAAATCTTACTACCTTAAACTTCAAAATAATCATAAAACCAACCCCAGAAAATTTGGGAATAGTATTTCATCAATATTATCCCCAGGCAAAAAAGAGAATCCTTGCCCTGACCCAGACACACCAGACCTCCACCTAGCTACCCAATTTAACTCCTTTTTCATTGACTCCATAGGCAAACTCACCTCTTCTTACCCTAACAACATCTCCCCCAACTTAACTGATAACAAAAACTTAACATCCATGAACCCTAAGTCCTCCCCTTTTACTCTCAAATCCATTCCTACTCACACTATGAAAAAGCTCCTACAAAAGTTAAAACCTTGCTCTAATGCCCCAGATGATATTCCATCCAAATTTATCCAACTAGCTGCTGATGGCATAGCCCATCCAATCAGCATCCTAATCAATCACTCCATTCAGGAGTCCTATGTACCATACCTCTGGAAAAAAGACTTCATTATCCCCCTCCATAAAGGAGGTACAAACTGTTCAATCTCCAACTTTTGCCCTGTTGCTATCCTATCCCTATCTCTAAGATATTCGAAAAATGTATTCACCTCCAACTATTACCCTACCTATTGGACAACCAACTCCTAACTCCTACCCAACACAGGTTTATACCGAGACATAGCACCACCACTGCCCTTCTTTCCTTCCTCATAATCATTAACTCTGCTCGTGACTCTGGGAACATAGTTTCTACACTCCTCCTCGACTTATCTAAAGCTTTCAACACTGTCTCTCGTGCTTCTACTTTCTAAACTCTCCCATCTTAGTCTCTCCTCTTCATCTGTCAAATGGTTCTCCAGCTATCTCTCAGCCAGGGAACAAGCTGTAAATTGGAACTACTGCACTTCATCTTTCCTTCACACCCCAACAGGTGTACCCCAAGGCTCTATTTTGGGTCCTTTACTATTTAACATTTTCATCAATGATTTCCACCAAAAGATCCCCAATTCTAAACTGATGCAATACGGAGACAACTCCACTATCATCTGCTCAGCCAAAACTCTTCCTTTACTAATAAACCTTACACAAGAAGCCTTCTCCTCCACTGAGTCCTGGATGCTTGACAATCACCTAGCCCTAAATGCCTCCAAATCTAAAATAATGATCTTTACCCCTTCTAGACATACTGCTGCTGTCAAAGCATCCTTCTCTATACTTAGCCTAAACAAAACAACTATTGAAATAGTTCCCCATACAAAACTTCTGGGCGTTTTTATCGATGACCTGCTAAAATCTGATATCCACCTACAAACCAGTATTAAAAAGACTCATCAAAAAGTTGGTATGCTTTATCAACACAGGCGCTACCTTTCTATGTCTTCTAGACAACTCCTATCTACCACCTACCTCCTACCCTCCCTTTTGTATGGAGCTCTGCTACTCTCTAACCTCCAATCATCCCTGAAATCTAAACTTACCCCATGTTATAACAAAATTTCAAAGTTTGCCATAGGATCCAAATCCTCTACTCACCATTGCAACTCCCTACATGCTCTAAATTGGTTGGAACTCTCAAGCTACCTAAATTTCATTCAACTAACTACAGCACACAAGCTAATTTTCAAACCTTCTAACTGTCCATCACTCTCCTCTTCCCTAAAACGTCACCAGTCACATAGAGCACTTAGATCCACAAATCAGATCCTCTTAGAACTTTACAAGCCTTTACACGCACCAGGGCAACTTCTACTATTATTCTCCCTTGTCAGATTATGGAACTCTCTTCCCCCTTACATTAGAACTACCCCTAACCTACCATCCTTTAAAACCCTACTCCACTCTCACCTCTCCTCCCTCTGGGAGTGCTCCTATACCCATCCAACCTGATTCCTGATCCCTATCCCTATTCTATTCTACTCTAATCTCTGCCACTGCTTCAATTCATCTCTCTAAAATTCCTTTGCCTAAATACATGTAGTGTATTAAATGAACATAAATTTATTGTTTTTGCTAATAACTTATAAGTGATTGACTCAGCTCATATATTTCAAGATATGTAAAATCTTGCCTTGCTGTATATTGAATGTTAAACTGTTGTTCTCATATGCTGTACTAATACATTGTATATTGTATATTGTCTTTCTGTCTGGAGCTTTTCTCCTCGGGCCTCCACTGAAAATGGGCTACCATGGCCCAATGGACTTTCCCGGTTAACAAACTGAAATAAATAAATAAATAAATAAAACATATCATGATATAAACTGCATGTTATATATAGTAAAGCAGTTTTGTGTAGTGTGTAGTCAGGGGTATTTTAAATATGTGGGAGTATTTCAGTGACTGTTGCATATGTTAAAGATATTTAAGCAAACAAGTAATTTTATTTGTAAGAAATATAGGCTTTACAGTATAACAACAGAAGAAAGGCTACACAAAAGCAAGTTTAATGTTAATATGCTGTGATCTTGGGCATCTGTGGTGGGGGTGAGGTGTAAAAGTGTACTGATTATATTATATGTAGAACTAAGATATTTTCTCCTATTTTTACAAGGGCAAATATCTAGATTAATGACCTTGTCCTAAGCTATAAATAAGTGTTTTTGTAAGCATAGAGGCTTGAGAAATAAGACAAAATGATGAAAGCCATGAACATGCAAAGTTTCGTACATCTGCAAAGATATTAGCTTGTGTTTTTTTTTCATTAGAAACATTTCAGTGGGAGTCTGGTCTGAGTGAAATTTATAAACATGCATTGATGACTACTTTTTCATGGAGAGGACCTGTCTGAAGATGTAAGTAATTAATGCTGAGAGTTCTGAGCATTCTTTGCTGATGAAAATGCAAATGTTAAAGGTACAATAGCAACCAGTTCAGTGAATAATAAAGTATAAAATTATGGGAACTGAATAAGGGATAGCAGCCTTAATACTTTAATGCATTTAATAGAACAGTATACAATTTAGTTTTAATAATAAGATTGCCAGTGCACTTTTTCTTACAGCTAAAAGCTAATGTTTTCTGAAAGCATACAAGCTATTTTAAACATCTTGGAGTGGAACAGAGATAAGAACAAAGAGCAATAAGTGCTAGTGGGAACACAAGCCATAGCCTGCATTTACCATGGGTAAGTTTAATTTTAGGTTTGATAATGCCTGTGGATGCAGCTGTCAATTTGGGTCAATTGTTCCAATCTGGTGTGTTAAATTTCATTTTTTGAAAATGTACATATTTTTTGAGTTTGCTCTAAGTTAAAGGACAACCACACCCACAGACTCAAAAAACATGTTTATTTCATCATGGTTTGGTGTTTCCTACATTTTAACACCACTCTGGGACTATTTAGACCTTTTTAGATATTTTTATATGCAATTTCTGACTCTGACCACATGGGGTCTGGCATCTTGAAATAATCCTGACTGTTTACTCTGCCTCTAAGTAACCCAGAATGCATTGTTTGTCTCCAAAAAATTGCATCAGATCTGCCACGTTTCCCCTAAAGCTCCTGTCACTGCACTGATTTTACAGGCATTCACTGCTGTGTTATAATTACCTACATTTGGTTAAAATTGTATCCTTTTTCAATGACTACTTCAAACGCAAGTAGTGCAAATGCTACAGAACAGAATTGAAAAGTGTATTTTATTGCACTTTCTTCTTAAAAATGCTAACTTGATTTCTTTTGTGAAGGCTGACATCTAGTTCTTCAAGGTATCTCCCCCCCCTTCACACCTACCTTCCCTAGCTGTCAAAGAGCTAAGGATAATTTGACCTATTATCTGAATGTGATTGACAGCTCACAGCAGATGACCAGACTAATGTACTGTTTTCTTGTCAGCCTTTCCTTCCTTACAGTGGGAGACTTTTTTTGTTACATTCCTGTCAAATTTAGAAACAAGCTCCATAGCACCGGGAATAATCACTGTTTTGCAAAGCATCAAACTCCCACTTATTTTTCCTTCCTGTTTGGTTAAATAGCTAACAAATGATGCACTATAAACATGAATTATACAATGACCCCCCCCATCAATATTTCAAAACGTGCACACTGATTGGTCAACGTGCCTGTTGTAAATCAGACTTATACTAATGGAAAAAGGTCTGGTCACCCAGACTTTTTCCATTAGTATAAGTCTTTTTTTTTTTTTTTTTAGACAGCAACGGAGAATGGAAGAGCTCCGTTGCTGTAATCTCGCTATGTTAAACGGGTTTAACATAGCGAGATAGCTTGAAAAAAGCAACAAAGATCTTTCTTTCTCCTTTGCTTTTTTAAAGCTGTCGCTCTATGTTAAATGGGTTTAACATAGCGAGACAGCTTTAAAAAAAGCAACGGAGAAAGAAAGATCTCCGTTGCTTTTTTTAAAGCTATCTCACTATGTTAAACTCTTTTAACATAGCGAGACATTTCTAAAAGCAACGGACACCTTCCTTTCTCTGTTGCTTCCACACACAGCCCTGATGTACTGTATAAGCATATGCATGCGCAGTACATCAGAACTGCCACAGAATACTGGACAGCTGATAAGGGCAGCATGGAGGCATTATACAATGCCATTATTTAAGAAAAGTAAGTATTTTGTTTTCTTAAATAATGTCATTGTATAATATCAATAACCCACTTCTGGGTGTGGGTAATGCTGGATTTACCCACGGTTGTCTTTGGCCACTTGGGCTTCACCCTCGTGATCAAACCACACCAACCATGAGTAAATCCAGCATTAACCACACCCAGGCATGGGTTATTGCTTAAATATTTCACAGACTTGCATGACAGCACCCACATGCTTTTTGTAAGTGGTAATTTAAGAAAATTACAGTATTGCATACTTCTTGTAATCTGATGTACTGTTGTGGATTAATTGTGACAGACATCTGCTTCTTATGTAAAAACCTGCAATTAATGTCTATACATGGTCATTGCAAATTTATGCTCTTAGTTTTTGAAGCTGTTACTGTGCTTCTGCCTGTACTTTGTCACATATCGGTAGGGCTCTTCAAAAAAGTGAGATTATAGTTTGACATTGTTGCTAGGTTAAGAATGGGTTGGGCAAGGCAGCTCTGACATCACAATGTAGGAGGTACACTGGCTCTTCTATACAGCATGCAAATCAGGCGGGGATTACATCACTTGAGGGAGGAAACATCCTGGTAGCTAGAGCAAGAGCTCTGGCAGATGTGACATTATCATTTCAGAGCCAGCTAGAGGTTTTTCAACTTGGTTTTCAAAGTGAAAGCAAAACAGTATGGAAAGGTAGGAAGCCTAAGAGGGAAAACAGTTGAGTGGATTAGTTTTTAAAGCTGCATGGGTGATTTTTTGAGGCTGTATCAATGAACATGGACTAAAGGAGGCAGCAGGTTGAGCAATCTGCTTTAATATCCCATTGTTGTCCTTTAATAGGCTATGGGGTGTTCTGAAAATGTATTTTGTTTTTTGTTTGCAGGTTTTCTTTAAAACAAAAAGTCTTGAAAATGTGGCATAGGTTCAAATGGAGATGAGAAGAACCAACTGTATAAAAGATCATCCTGCCAAACATTAGTGTGTGCATGTAAGACAAATGTTGGAAATACACACTCAAAACCAAAAACTGTCAAGTATAATAGGTGGGAACAACAGCTTTTTATCATAATGGCTACATTATTCATATTATTTTGGAATGTAAATGGCCTTACATGTATAGCAAAAAAGGAAAGAATATTTAACTATATTAAGAAATGCAGACTGCAAATAACAATGTTGCAGGAGACACATTAGGAAAGAAATGAGCATGAGAATTTGACCAAGAAAGGATTTCATGGTGGGTATTCAGCAGAATATCAGGGACAAAGAAAATTAAAAGCAATTGCACTAATTACTTGAGAGGCTCCAACAATGATAGAAGAGGGAAAAAAGACAATAATGGTAGAGTTGTGGTAATAAAGGGTCATTGGCAAGGAAGAAGGATAACACTGGCATGTATTTATATTCCACCAAGAACTATTATGGACCTTAAGAAATTTTAGTGAAAAATAATCCGCTTTCAGCAAGGAATATTACTTATAGGTAGGGACTAGAACTTGATTTGCAACAGTGAGGATGTATTAGGGACCTGGAAAGGAAAATATAACAAAAGAGGGTAGATTTCTGAATAGATTTATAAAAATATTTGGCATGGAAGATGTGAATTCAATATTAGGAACTCAGACAGAATTTATATACTATACCTTAAGGTATAATAGCTGGACAAGACAATAACAGAATTTATATTTCACAAGAACATGTGTATTTAATTTAAAGCTTTGACACACATCCAGTAAATATTTCAAATCATGCACCAATAAAAACTAAGATAAACATACAGGGTAATGAAGTAAATTGGTACATTGACGTTTTTTTTTTACTATATCCTACCTGTTAAAAACACATGGATTTAAGGAATGGGAAGTGTAAATTATTCAAGAGTTATTAGGGAAGATGGAAATGTTTTAGAAGTTGTAGCTAGTGATTGGGATAATGTGAAAATGGACCTTAAAAATAGGATAGAAACAAAAGAGACAGTGATATGTTTAAGTAATAGGAATTACATAGAGGAGCTGATAAAGGTTAAAATATTGCAGAATAACAAGAATATCACAAAACAAAAAGAAGCCCAAATGCAGAGTGCTAAAGACAAAATAAGGGAATATCTGAATAATATGCATAAGTTTAGAATGATTGCTATTGGGCAAATATTTTTGATAATAACTTTAGACCACAAAAACTTTTAGCACAATGATATAGGCAACAAAAGGTAGAAAGGGTTGCCACCAAATATAGGGAGTCTATAACAAGAAAAATAATGACAGATCATGTACAGATATTAGAGATATTTCAGAATTCTTTTTTTGAAAATTTGTATAGATCAGAGAAATGTGAAAAATCAAGAAACAGCACAGATGGAAATATTTATGGAATGCTTAATCATGTCAAGATTAAAGGTAGGTGAGGCTCAGCAACTAACAGATAAGATAAGAGGAGGTGAGATAAAAATGATGTATAATCAGCTTTATATCATAACATCGAAGTAGTAAACATTGAATGTTATAATATCGAACCCAAAACAGTGAACGCTGAACATAGCGAAGCTGTAGAACATCGACTTCTTTCCTAGGGAAAGAATTTGGTGGGCTGTTTCTGCAGCGTTGCTATTTTCTCCACTGTGGTGCAAAGGTTACGGACCGGGTTAAGGTAAGTGAGAGAATGGACCAGGTTAAGGTGAGTGTGGGAATGGGATAGTTAGGGACCTTAGGGTTTGGGAGAGGGTAAGGTGAGTGTGCAATTGTTAGGGACCTTAGGGTTAGGGAGCGGGTAAGGTGAGTGTGCGATAGTTAGGGATCTTAGGGTTAGGGAGCAGGTAAGGTGAGTGTGCAATAGTTAGGGACCTTAGGGTTAGGGAGCGGGTAAGGTGAGTGTGCGATAGTTAAGGACCTTAGGGTTAGGGAGCGGGTAAGGTGAGTGTGTGATAGTTAGGGACCTTAGGGTTACGGTTTGGGTTAAGGTAAGTGGATAGATAGTAGTGTATGTACAGTATAGTGTAGAGTTAGAAGTAGGATTTTAAGTGTATATGTGTGGATTACTTTTTTTGGTGTGTTTGTGTTGTGTGTGTGTGTTTCTCGGAACAGCAAATTTTTTCCCTGGGAAAAAAAATCGCTGTTTTGAGCTTTTGATTTTATCACATTTTGACATTTCAAATTGGAGCTTATGGTGTTCAATATTTTGGGATTTTGATTATGTGATATACACCCTGTATAATCAATCTTCAAGAAAGTCTCCAAGAAGAGATGGTACTCCTGTGGAAGTTTGGAAGTTAGAAGGGAAGGCAGTGATAAAAATTTGGAACATGTTGTTTAACAGTATTTTAAAAGGACGGGAAGCACCAGCATCTTGGAAGAAGCCTGTGGTGGCTGTATTACCTCAAGATGGTAAAGACCAATCAGATCCAACTTCATGAAGGCCCACTTTGATTTTAAACCATGATGACAAAGTGTTTAAGTCTATACTAGCTAAGACAATGGCAAAGGTGTTGCCAAAATTGATAGATAGATAGATATGGAATAATGTGGTTTTGTGGAGGGAAGGCAAACATTTGTCAACATTAATAGAAGACTGATGATCCAGAGGGAAGCAGGATGTAGAGAAATACTGCTGTTGCTGGTGAATCTTGATGCAGGGAAAGCATTTGACAGAGTAAGCTGGAATTTTATGAGTTGGGCAAGGGAAGCATTTGCATTTGTAGATACAATAATATGGTTAATTAGGAGGATATATGAAGGATTGGAGGCAAGAATTAAAGAGTGATGGTTCCTCTCTGATAGGTTGTGTTTGATTGGAGCCATTGGCAAAGAAAATAAGGAACTCAGAAATATTAGGATATAATTGGTATGGTAATCAAGAAAAGTTGGATTTATTTGCATGTGGTATTATTTTGTACCTGATAAATCCAAAATAGGACATCTCAGTGTTATAAAACATTTTGAGATACTTTCAAGTGTCTTCAGGATGTAAAGTTAATGAAGATAAAGCAAAGGTTGTAACTGTAAATTTATGTATCCACAGACAAACTGGTTCAGCAATATGGGGACATGATAAGATTAAGTATTTAGGAGAATGGATTAAAAAGGCTTCTGTTATGGTAGATAAGAGTATGTAGGAAGACACTAAACAAAAGATTACATAAAAACTGAGAAAATGGAAGCTGTTGCTTATGAATATGGATAGTAAAATTTATATAGTGAAAAAGTTAATAACACAAAGAGACTACTGTGCCACCAGTAACAATAACAAGAAGGAAGCAAAGGCACAAACACCAGAAGAGCAGTCAACGGAGTTTCAGAAATGAGCCTTTAATCCAAAATTAACACTTACAATACACAATACGTTTTCGTCCCCAACACAGAAGACTTCATCAGATATATTTTCATTCCCATCTGCTTCCTATTAAATACTACATTGTTAATGAGCCCTCCAATCACATAATTTCATTAATTAAACAGCCCTTCTCAGTTAACTACATAAATAAGAATACCATCTTTAAAAATATATAATAAATGCATCTATAAAAATAGAAGTTAGTAAATTTTCAAAAAGGTTAAAACTGTAAATTGTTAGAACATTTTTTATAAGAGTATAAAAAAGTATAAGTGAAAAAGTTCTTAGTGCCTTTAGTTTTATAGGTTCATAGGTTCATAGGTAGGTACTAGGCTATTGGCCCTAGGGCCTATACAAGCCTAGCCATAAAGGTACCCTGGCTTTCGCCACCCAAGAAAATCATTTTCCTGTGCCCCTGTCAAGCAGAACCACAGAAGTGATCCCCAGGGTGAATTTCTTATTACCCATCCAATCATATAGGCTCATAGGTATATATATATATATATATATATATATATATATATATATATATATATATATATATATATGGGTCAGGCATATTTTTATCAACAAAAGGAGAAGCTGTGGACATAAATAATGAAGCGTTAAATTAATTTATCTGGGAGGGGAAGAGGGCAAGAGTCAAGTGAGATAAGTTGTTCCTTTCAATAGAACAAGGTGGTTTAGGATTACCTGATTTGAAGGGATTTCGTATTTACAACATATCTGTAGGGCCATCACACAGTTACAGGCACATTCCAGCAGGGCCTCAGAAGAGATAGTCAGAGTGCTGCAGTTTGTGCATTCTGACATGCAAGACTGCCTAAACCATGTGGGTGACTCCTTGGACAGGATGAATGACACACTGTATAGTGCAGTGTCTGTAATGAAATGTTTATTGTGGAAGGGTCAGCATCCATGTGGCCAGATAGCTGCTACATCATCAGGTGCTAGCTGATGAGGCTGTGCAAAATGCCACACCTGAAGGTGCACAACTTCTACTGCTGTATCAGTCAGTGAGGTATCCACACCCAGACCTGGTAGGCCACATGGTCATGTTTGTGATTCTGGACATAGTCATGATGACAGCTCATCCATCAGACACCATTCATGTTCAGTAGCACACCATCTTCTAGCCAGGGCCATGGAATTAGCAGTGCAACTCATGGCTGAGGTAGTTCTCATGGTCAGGGGTGGTGACGGTGAATTAAATCCTCCACCATACACAGCTTGCACTTGTCTGAGATGCCAGGATGTAGTGTTGGCACAAGTGCTTTGATTGTGTTCATGTAGACCCACATACATTAAAACTTATAGGTTCATAGGTTCATACTAGGCTATCTGCCCTAGGGCATTTAAAAGCCTAGCCAGAGTGTGTGTGGCTTTCACCACCCCTTAGGATGAGAATACTATACCCATTAGTTTGCTGTGCCTCTGTCCAGCAGTGATACAGAGATGATTCCCGGGGTAAACCTACGATCTCCCATCCACTCGTCAAGATTTCTCTTGAACAGAGTCAGTGAGGGGCTCTGCCTCACATGGACTGGGATTCTGTTCCATAGTGTAGGGAGTCTCTGGGTGATGAATCTGTCCCTCCAGCACGTCCTATTTATATCCGTGTTGAGGTTTAAGTCTCTTGCTCTCGTGGCTCTGGTGGATTTGGATTTTTTGAGGTGGAGCATGTCCATTAATTCCGGGTTGGACATGGCCTTGTATGTCAGGCACAGATCACCTCTGAGCAGGCGGTATGCGACTGAATAGAGCTGGAGTTTCTTCAGTCGGGCATCGTATGACATATGTTTGAGCCCCTTTATCCTTTTGGTGAGGAACTTTTGGGTTCTTTCCAACTGCTGCAGGTGTCGGGTAAGGTACATTCCGAATGGGGCGTTGTACTCAATCATTGGTCTGATAAGTGAAGAGTACAGGGGTACAATGACCTCTCCTGATCTGGATGTGAATCCCTTCATGATCAGGTGGGCAATGTAGAAGGTCTTCCTAACCACTTTGGCAATGTGAGTGTCAAAAGAGAGGTTACTGTCAACTTGGGTCCCCAGGTCCCTGATAACTTCTTCCGTGTTTAATGGATTACCACCTATGTGGTAATTAGGGTTACCTTGTTTTTCCCAAAGGGTATGACTATACATTTTTGGCATTTAGCTTAAGGCCATGGCTCTGGCACCAGTTATCCATTTCTATGAGACCTTTCTGGAGGATGTCTGTGTCTGATGGAGTGTCAATTATGGTGCCCAGTTTGCAGTCATCTGCAAATTTTGTCAGCCACAATCCCCTATGTTTGCCTGCACTTCAGAAAAATAAATGCCGAACAAGAGGGGCCCAGGACTGAGCCCTGTGGGACACCGCCGTGACCGGCTTAGAGTCTGACATGGCACCAGCAACTCTAACCCTGTGTGTTCTGTCCTTGAGCCAGTTTGCAACCCATCTTGTGACATATGGGTTTACATCTAAGCTGGTGAGCTTTTCTATGATGCCTGAGTGGGGTATTGTGTCGAACGCTTTTGCTAGGTCAAGGTAGGCTGTGTGAACTGCCTTACCCTCATCAATGGCCTTAGTGACTGTTTCGAAAAAGTCGACCAAGTTCAAGAGGTAGGATCTGCCCTTGACAAAGCCAAATTGGGTAGGATCCAATGTCTGTAGGTCCCCAATGTCTTTATTTATGAGTTCCATTATGATCCTCTCCATAGCTTTGCAGACAAGGCTCATCAAGCTTATGGGGTGGTAATTTCCAGGGTCCGTAGAAGCACCGCCTTTGTGGAGTGGGACCACAGTTGCCGTACCCCATTCTTTGGGTATGTATCCTGTAGTAAGGCTAAGATTAAACAGCAGCCTTATGTGTGGGTTTAGTTCCTCATTGAGTTCGTGTAGCACACAGCCGGGGACACCATCCGGTCCCATTGATGCTGTGTTTTTTGCTTTAGAGAGAGCAGCTCTCACCTGGGCATCTGAGATGTTTGGGAGGCTAGACTCTGGTGGGACAGATATTTCTCCTTTTGGGGGGGAGGGAGGGGAGAAATTTGCACTGAACCTGTCTGCCAGTATGTTGGCAATGTCTGTGGGTTCAGTGATATTTTTTTTATCATTTTGGACTAATTCTGAGTATATCTGGGAGTTTCCACCCAGGTTTCTAACATAGCTAAAGAAGGCTTTATGATTGTCTTTTGTGTCATTAGCAATTTTTCTCTCAAAGTTGGCCTTGGATGATTTTATGAGTGATCGTAGTTTTTTGCTAGTATTGATCAGAGATGCCTTCCCATTTAGGGATTTTGCTCTGTCATGTAGTAGCTTTCTCCTCTTGTTGTAGAGTTTGTTTATGGCTGGAGTCCACCAGACCAGGCGCCTGCCTTTGGTGGAAAGGGTCTTGATTTTATTAGGGATTGCTTGATCCATACATTCCTGGAGGTGCTCGTAGAAGGCATTTGTAAGGGTTTCAGCAGCGTGGGTTGTGGTTTCCACTAGCTCGGGGGCCTTGAAGGATACCACTCCAGTCTTAAGAAGTGTGAAGTTTGCTTTTGAGAAGTTCTTCACTGTGGTCTTTTTTGCTGGGGGTGGGGCGGGATGTGGATCTCCAGTGAGATTAATTTATGGTCTGATCTCACCAATGAGGGATATACTTCTGGTGTGGAGCATTTTGTCCCCATGTTTGTGATGATCAGGTCTAGTATATTTTCTCCTCTTGTGGGAATGGTGACTAGTTGTTCCATAGCATTTGAGTTTATGAACTCAAGGAACCTTTGGGCTAGGGTGTTGGGGCTTGAGTAATGTTCCCAGTCTATGTTTGGGTAGTTGAAGTCACCCAATATGATGGTGTTTGGAGAGACATTCATACTCTCCAGTGTCTTCAGGAAGGCTGTGTGGGTTTCCTGAGTTTGAGAAGGTGGTCTGTAGCATGTTACAAACTGTAGGGCAGTTTTACCTATGGTTAATTGCACCTGGATGGTCTCCCATGCTTTGTGCATTGCCACTAACCTGGAGGTGTGGGTATCCTTTATGAATATGGATACTCCCCCTCCTTTTGTGGTTCGGTCCGGATTTTGGGGCCGGAACGCATGATATGAGGTATAACCTGATAGTGATGGGGTGCTCTCAGGAGCCTTGAACCAGGTTTCAGTCACAGCACAGACATCGATGCTCTCTATACTGAGGAGGGCTTCGAGGGCGTGCATCTTGAGGTTTAGACTTCTGGCATTGAGCAGTATTACCCTTAGTTTTTCTCCATTTTTGTTTTCTAGGGCGGTAGGTTTAACATTTGAGCCTTGCCTAAAAAAGGCACTATGGGGGTGGCAAGAGCCTTTGCCAATATCCAGAAGCCCAGAGGTGACAGGTGCAAGCCGTCCATTGCAAAGCAGCGTGGCTTGTCAAGCATGTCATCCCAGGCAGACAGACATTGGATCCCCTTAGAATGACACCAGTAATTAAGCCAATTATTAAAGCTGATCATTTTGTCTCTGTATTGTGGCATCATTCTTGGTGAGGGTAGGATACTGCTCAGGATCAGGGTCATACCGGCCTGGGCTACATAATCTGAGAGCTCCTCTATGTCTCTTTTCATGTAGTCCAGGGAGGTACGTCTCAGGTCGTTCACACCGGCATGGACAATGACTGAGTCATTGTCGAAAGATTTTACTCTTCTAACATATTCTGGAAGAATCACACCAAGTTCTTGTAAGCAAGTAAAACAGCTTTATTTTTACATGCATGGAGATCTGCTACATGATAGTAATATGCCAGCAGTCTGGCTACTTGTACTTTGAGTTCTCCTTATATAGACCCTCCTGCACGTACATACACGTAGCACACAGAACATTCATTAAAATTGATAGTTTGATTACTTGTTTTTACCAGCCAGTACCACAGTTATTCTTGCACCATTAACTTTATCAGCAGTTTAAGATTAACTCCTGCATTCCTCAGTGATCAACATTTTCCAGAACATTTCAGTTTGCACGCAGTGAACATTTTTCTGCTTAACCCTTTAAATACAGAATACAAAATATGTTGACTTCAGTATTTTTCCACATTTCTCCCCTTACAACATTTTGTATACTGTTTATTTTACACAATCCCAGATACGTTGTATACCTTCTCATAATCAGAGAAATATGCTTTTGTAGCATTGGCAGAGATAACCTTCGATATTATCATTTTGATACATGGTATGCAACAGCAGCCAAGCAGCAAAAATATGATTGCACCAACACATACAGCAATTAAAATGTTCATCAACACAGAACCCCAGTTTCCAAACAGATTTTGGAAAAAGTCAGTCAAGGGGTTTGGACCAGGTTTAGTCAGTTCAGAAACTTGTTGAATTATTTCAAGATGGCTCTGAATCGCGTGCTCGTTATCAGGGATGAACGAGCAGCACTCCTCGTGTATCAGAGCGCAAGTACCTCCTTTCGCCGCTAGGGTGAAATCGGCGCCATACGGTTCTGCAACACTACTGTTCTCATCGCCGTTAATTCGTCCGTCACCAATTCTAGCGCTGAAAATGTCGCATTACTCAGAGTCTCTAACAGTTTTGACAGTTTTCTCAGTTCCCAGATGGATTTTACTGTCCCATATGCTGGCAAAATACCAGCCCAAGCAATTACATCATCGCCTAGGTCCATATGTGAGAGTCCTTTGCTGCTGGCGTGTGCCAAGTCATGGTGATAAATCCATGACGCATCAATGTTACCAACGGGATTAATAGGTTTATTAAGAGAACGTGCATTTCAGATTTTACCTTGAGGCAACGCATTTGCGTGCCTGATAGCTGGTATCAGATATCCCAAAAACAACTTCCTGACCAGCCATATGGTAACCATTTATATGCTTTCCTACCACAAATAAAATAACAATCATTTGTTTTGATGGTAATATTGGTTGCAAATTCATAACTCCCATTTGGCTTTAGCCCTTAAATAACAGGCCATATACATACAGCATTTTTCAACAAAACTAATATCATTTACATTGATGTCTTTTTATAGCTCCAAACTTAGTCTCACACTGCCCTTCTAGGGTACAATTATGAACTATTGTCAAATTACATTGGCTCAGCCCCACCTTAACTTTCCCAATCTTTTGAAAACACACTGTTCCATTTTGGCCCCAGAAGAGGCAGCCACCTTGTCTCTCAGTGGTACTTCTGTGGTTTCAAACAACAAACTATTCCAAGTATCATTTATTCCCAGAGGGGCTGTCCCTAACATTAAGCCACTGTGTACAGTAGGTATTGCAGTACATACCCAACAATTTGAGACATTCATTGAGGATGCATATGCATATTTAATCGCTTGATATGTATTAAAGTTTGGATGCCAGCTGGTGTGTTTGTCTCTTTTGAATGGCTAGCTTCATTAAAGACAGAAATGTCCAAAACAGAAATATTACAATCACAATAGTTATAAACAATAAAACATTGCAATAGAACCATTTTCTCTTATTCTCATTATTGTCCTTCATGATTGCTGCTGTCTGTTTGTTCCTCAGGGGAACTCAAGTCTTTATTTAACTTAAAATGTTTTATGATTTTGCAATGCGTTAGGTGGATCCATGAGGACCTTTCTTTAATCCGAACTGCTGTTGGAGTTGCGATTAGCACCTGGTAGGGGCCCTCCCATTTGGGGGATGCCCAATTCTTGCGTTTTATTATTTTGATCCAGACCCACTCGCCGGGTCTGATTTCCGTGATCTTGTCGTCTCTTGAACCTGAAAAACAATCATTCGTTAAACAGCTGTTAGTATTGGTCAGCATTTTCCTCATGTACTCAGCTATCTCCTCACCCGCCTCACGTTCCGCAGGCAACAAGTTTTGCCACTGCGGGACGTAATAAGGTCTCCCATACAACAACTCAAATGGGGTGACTCCTTTTGAGGTGGGAGTTGTGCGCATGGAAAAGAGGGCTAGAGGTAGACAGGTAATCCAAGACTGATGTGTCTCGGCCATGAGTTTTCTCAACTTGCCTTTTAGAATGCCGTTATGGCGTTCCACCAACCCTGCTGACTGTGGGTGGTAGGCACAATGGTGTTTCAATTCAATTTGGAAAACTGTAGACAGTTTCTGTATGATCTGATTGACAAAATGTGTGCCGTTGTCAGAGTAGATGCGTGTAGGAAGTCCAAAGTGCGGGACGATGTGATTGACCAAAATTTTAGCCACTGATTGAGCATCCGGATGTGTCACCGGAAAAGCCTCAACCCACTTAGTAAATGCATCTACTATTACTAACACAAACTTCTTTAGTTGTGCCGGGGTCAATTCGATGAAGTCCATACATATTGTATGAAAAGGATAGGGGGGTGTTGGAAATGATGCCGGAGCAACTCTGACCCCTCCCCCGTGGTATTTAGCACATACTATGCAGGATAGACAAAAACGTTTTGCATATGCAATGAAACCCTTGGTCCAAAAGGTAAGGTGGATAATTCTAACCATAGCTGCAGGGCCCAGATGGGAAGGGCCATGCACAACTAGTGCTGCATATCTAAAAAGATTAGTAGGCAAAACATATTTATTATCCGGTCCCACATAGATTCCTTTGTTCTGCCTAACACCATACCTAGTCCAGCGTTGTTTTTCCTGTACTGTGCTAAGTTCCTGCATGACTTGTAAGGTTTGCAAATCAAATTTATCTGTTGGTTGTAATTCTGTAGGTGTGGTTTCAAGTGAAAAGGTACTGGACATAGCTGCCTCTTTGGCTGCTTTGTCTGCTAGGGCATTACCAAGTGATACCGGGTCCTTAGCACGGGTATGAGCAGCGCATTTACAGATGGCCAAACCCCGTGGCCGTTGGACGGCTTGTAGTAATTCAAGGATTAGGTCTTTGTGCATAATGTCTTTGCCGAGGTTGTAACCATCCCCTATTTTTCCATTGCTGAGCAAACACATGCACCGTAGAGAAGGCATATTGACTATCCGTATAGATAGTGACATTCCTGTCCTCTGAAAGGAGACATGCCCTTGTCACAGCAATCAGTTCCGCTGCTTGAGCGGATAAGTTCCCGGGAGTGGTCTTGCCTCTATTATCTGAGTTGCAGTAGTAACTGCATACCCTACCTGCGTGGTGCCTGTTTCTGTTTTGCGTGCTGACCCATCTACAAACAGTGTCCAGTCCGCATGTAGTAAGGGTTGATCTTTAAGATCCGGTCTTGGTAGAACTTTAGAATGTATGAGATCTAAGCATACATGCGAATACCGTCTTCAGCAACAGGTAGCAATGTCGCTGGATTTAAGGTAGTGCATCTCTCAATTGTCATGTGTGGCTGCGATAACAGCGTAGTCATACAAGATAAATGTCTGCTAGGTGACAGAAATGTTAACTTGTCCTGCAGAAGGATGACTGCTACAGAGTGCGGGACTTTTAACGTAAGATCATGGAACAATACCAACGTGGCAGACGCTTGTACCGCCAAAGCGGCTGCAATTACTGCTTGCACACAGTGTGGTAATGCTCGTGCTACTGAGTCTAATTTGCTAGAGTAAAATGCCAATGGTCTTAACTTATCTCCATACATTTGCATTAAAACGGATGTCATAAATCCCTGCTTGCAATCTACAGTCTGTATAAAGGTCTTACTGTAATCTGGAAACCCCAATGTTGCTGACCCAGCTATCAGTTGCTTGATCCTAGTAAATGCCTGTACTGCCTTGTCTGTCCAGTGCAGCAAATCTTTTGCCACCATCGGTATTGCAAAAATTAAGTCTGATAGCGGGTGCACTTCTTCGGCGTAGTTGGGAATCCAACTACGACAGAAGTTCGTAATGCCTAAAAAGGACATCATTTCTTTTTTTGTAGTTGGCATGGGGGCTTGTAAAATAGCATTCTTTCTGCTGTCATCTAATCGCCTGCCCTTCCCAGAGATAGTATAACCCAGGTAACGACTTCTAATTTACAAAATTGTAACTTAGACTTATTTACCTTATGTCCTTCGTGTGCCAGAAAGTGTAGTAGTCGAATAGTCTCGGACTTACAGAGTTCTTCCGTAGTCGCGCCAGGAGGATATCATCCACGCACAGCAGTAGGTGGCACCCTTGGGCTGGTTGGAACTGAGCCAAATTGGTGGACATCTCTTGTGAGAAGATGGTCGGACTTTCGCAGTATCCCTGCGGTAACCTGGTATAGGTATAACGCTTGCCCATAAACGTAAATGCAAACCAAAATCTACTATCTTCCTGCAAGGGAATAGAGAAAAGGCATTACTGATATCAATTACAGAAAAGTAGTTATCTGTTGGAAGGATATCGTTCAGCAGAATAGACGGATCCGGGACTATGGGGCCCGAGGTACCACCGGCATTTATTGCCTGTAAGTCTTGTACCATCCTCCATGTCCCATCCGGTTTTTTTACTGGAAATAAGGGCGTATTACACGGTGAGTCTGTGCACAGAATTAATACTCCAGCTTTCAAAAGTGCTGTGATTACCGGTAAAATGCCCTCCTCTGCCTTTCTGCTCAAGGGATACTGCCGTTTATGAGGTCTAAATTCTGACTTGGGTGTAATCTTTACCTGTCCTGCCGTTCTAATCAGTCCGATATCATGCTGACCCTGCGACCATAATGAGTTTGGAATCATCTGCAATTGAGATTCTTCCATGGGGGTAAGGAGACATAGTCATAATGTCCCAGGGGATTGTATCGGTTTGTCTTCCCTGAGGTGCACGGTCGGTCTGGCTTGTGTAACCCAGTTAAGTTTTTGAACCTGAATGCCCTTACCTGCCAACTGTTCTGGTGTCCATCCTACCCATTCAGTTATTTTCTTACCCACGAGGTACCATGACATTCCTTCACCCTCCGTGACTGAAATATGTGTGGTTAATTCATTCTTATACAGCAGCTGCATATCCCTTGTAAGGCTACATGTGACTGCAGAATTACCTAGTGTGTCCCAAAAAAGGCTATGCAATACTAGTTTGGTGACTTTAAAACTAAGAAATTTCTTTTCGTATTCTAAATCAGGTCCGGCACATCTTCTGTAATACATTGTGCAATGTAATGGATCTGACACCTTCGGATTTGTTATGCCGTATTTGCTTAATGCCAAATTTGTAAGAGCCGTCACTACACTCTGGGGGCCTGTCTCTATCAAATCATTACTATACCAGTAATGTAGATCTCCCTGCCCCTCTAATAGCATTGCACTATTCAGTTCCATTCTCCTTGCCACCATCCCCGTGGAGGTTGGGACGGCTGCTATACCGAACATTTGCATTAAATCTCTTCCTAGTAAATGTACTGGGCAGATTTCTGAAATTATTACTCGGAACCGTATGGTTTGGTTCGTCTCTGGGTCGGTAAACCACAGAGGTTTGGACAATGGCTCTTTGTAAATACGACCATTTGCTGCTTTTACAAGCACATATTCATCCGAGGTAACATCGGATGATATGGCAGTACTTCTGACTAACGTTCGAGAAGCCCCTGAGTCACAAAGAAATTCTATGTCTCGGCCCTCAACTTGCAATGTGATCACTGGTTGGGATTCCAATTGCATAGTTGATGCTAGTGCTGTTAGATTTACCATTTGATATTTCTCATTTTCTGCCATTTCCTGTCCCCACCCATCATCTTCACTTATACCTACTTCCCCATTCTCACTTTCTTCTTCTTCCTCATACCCTCCATCTACGTCTTTTGACCATCATATAGTCATGCGGTACCACCGAAGCAACCATCGGTTTCTCCGGTCCTCTGCAATCTCTGGCGAAATGTCCTTTCTTACCGCACTTAAAACACTCCCAACTCTTTTGCCTACCCTCGAAATCCTCAGAATGACTTATGCCTCCCGTCCTCGTCCTCTTCCCCTACCACGCCTCTTCCATGATTTGGAACCTTGAACTAACATTAAAGTTCCATCTTCACTAACTGTAAAAGTCTGGGCTTTTTTATTTTTTTTTTCCTTCAGGTATTTCTCAGCATGTCTAGCATAATCCATAAGGGGCTGTAGACGCTGTCCTGTGTGTGATCATATGCTTTTGTATAAAGTTACCAATGGCTGTCTTGCAGCCCTTTAGGAATGCATTTTCAGTTGCTGTTCATAGGGCGAGTCATTTGCCTGATTTTCTGCCTTAATCAACCCACTATGAGCATCAAAACATTGTGTGAGACGATGTAGATAATTGTCTACGGTTTCGTCATCTGATTGAACGCATTGATTAATGCAAGTCCAATCTGCTTTGGGCTTCCAATGTTCTTCTATTTTATCTAGGAGAGTTTTTATTCTGGTTCTACACACTTGGAGTTAAACGGCAAGGCTCCCCTTCCTCTGGTAGCAGGGGTCCCAAGTTCCGCAAATAAGGTGCCAATCAGGTCCTAGGATTTGCCTTATTACTTGTTCAAATTCTACAGCGTTTAATCTATAACTCATTCTCATGCCCCTACGTCTGTACGGAATTTACGATATCTACTTTTGGATGGGGAATCCTCTACCGCTTTCGGATATCATCACGGGTCCACGGTCGGTAGACCAATATGGTAGGACCCTCGCCTTCTGCCTGCTTGAGGATTTGCCACTTCTATCAGTGGGTATTCCTCTCCTTCCTGATCTACCTTCTCCTTAATTTTCCAGTCCCCTTCTCTCCTAATACTTCCGCTGCGTAAGTCAAGAGTGTTGGCAGGCTCTTTCTGTAATATAATACGTGGCGTGGGGACACTCACGAAGCCTGGTATTGCGGTGGGTCCTGGTCGGGGCACCTCAATAACCTGTGCAGGGTCTGGATACTGGATGGGAGGGGCCGAGGGATTCTGGTGACTACGACTGACTATGGAAGTTTCATTATCTTCCTTTTGAACAAAGTACACATCTTTTTCACTTGAATTACCACACCCTTTTTCAAATTTTGTTCCTTATGTTTTTATTTGCTTCCTCCAGCCATTTCTGTGCCTGGGCAATCCCTACCTTCTTTTGCTTCCTTGTCTTATTTCCTGCCTGTTTGCGCAGTAATCTTACTAGATTTTGACATTCTGACTTATTTAAACATCCACTAAACCCATGTTCCTTTTTCCATTTATCTAAATACTTTACATTCTTTGGGTGTAAATCAAACATAAACTTTTCATCTTCAGTTTTGTCGCCTTTGGCTTAACTGGTTCCTGTTCCCATTTCTCTTACGAGAAACTATTCCTGTTCCTGAGATCTCTTGTATATGGAATCTATTCACATATACCCCTTATACTTTGAGAAAATTCAATTTCTCCCTTGACTAGTCCCTTAAAATTTAGACAAAAATTCCAATCAGAAACAACAAAAATAGCTTTTCTTTTTGCTTACCTTTGTGATTCCTCCGCCCTGTTTCGCTGCCACCTCACGGATTGAATCTGGAAAGAGTGACTGGCCTCTAATTTCAACCTGTTTCAGTTGGAGGTCTTTCATTCGAGGAGAGCCTGATCTCTCTCCACCTGCGCAGGTTTTCAGCCTCTCTTTGTTCGATTCGCGTGCAGGGCCGCCTAACGTTAGCCAGTTATGTCGAAAGATTTTACTCTTCTAACATATTCTGGAAGAATCACACCAAGTTCTTCTAAGCAAGTAAAACAGCTTTATTTTTACATGCATGGAGATCTGCTACATGATAGTAATATGCCAGCAGTCTGGCTACTTGTACTTTGAGTTCTCCTTATATAGACCCTCCTGCACGTACATACACGTAGCACACAGAACATTCATTAAAATTGATAGTTTGATTACTTGTTTTTACCAGCCAGTACCACAGTTATTCTTGCACCATTAACTTTATCAGCAGTTTAAGATTAACTCCTGCATTCCTCAGTGATCAACATTTTCCAGAACATTTCAGTTTGCACGCAGTGAACATTTTTCTGCTTAACCCTTTAAATACAGAATACAAAATATGTTGACTTCAGTATTTTTCCACAGTCATACTTGTACTTGCTGTGGAGTGACCTGAGTGCTTGTGTTATGTGGCGGATTCTAGCGCCTGACAGGCAGCTTACTGTGATCTTTTCCTTGTTCAGTCTGGTGAGTGGGACGTCAGTGTGTCTGACTATGGAGTCACCTATAACAAGTGTGTCTGGCATTGTGTTTGGCCTTAAGGGCTGTGACTGTTTAGCACACTGACTTTGAGAACTATGTGTTGCATGTCTTATGTCTTGAGGTGGCAGTTGCTTGGGTGTCTGCTTTGGAGGCCTCTGTAGTTTTGGTAGATTTTTGATCAGTGCCTCCGAGTATGTCTTTGTGTGTTTATGTGTTTGTTTTGCAGTTGTGATAGTTCTATGTGAAACTGGGTTTGTGGTGTGCGTGGTTTCCTTCTCCTCCTGTCTGGTCTTGCCAGTCCTGAGTTGAGAGAGCTCAGCCTCCAGTTTGGCTATATAGTTGCATCTCTCACATGTATTTGTGTTTTGTGGGAGAAGGAGTGGGTTGTCTGTGTACATGAGGCAATTGTAACATTGCCTCAAGATGCCCAGATTCACCAGCTGAACAGGAGGGGACGCTAGCAACTGACCCTTCGACATGCTAGAAAAAGTGAAAAAGTTTGCTGTGTAACTGAGTCAGAAGGGACCTATAGGGAAATGGGTACTCAAGGGGATTCTAGGCTAATGTAGTACTTTGTTTAGTATACAAGTACTTTACCTATATAAAAATGCTTTAGGAGCAAGTGCTGAGCTTTTGAGATAGAGAATAGACTGTTTAGATTGCAAGTAGACAAGTTCTAAGGGAAAAATTGAAGAGCAGACTTTACGGAGCCAGAAATAGTTTAATCTTGCCCATACCACCTCACACAGACAAATATATACGTAAACATTACTACTGAATGATATAAATCTGATGCTACTGACCCTGAAAATGGATACTTGCTGATAACATGATTTCTCACTCACACACACTCAATTCTTTGGTGTCAAACTTGCCCTCTTGTAACTCCTACCACCACCACCACTATGTGCAAGTGGCAATGACTGTGCCCTGCCCTTTGCACATTTCTTTGTGACTTAGGGTTGCCTATGTTTGATGCACAGACCGAATAATTAATATTTGCTTATTCAGATACTTGTTTAATCAAATGTATTGCATAGAAATGTTTTATAGTTCTGTTTCCTGCTCAGTTGTAAAGGATTTGTTATATACTTCTTGACCATCACTGTATTTGTACTATTATTCTTGCTAATGCAGTCCTACTACATAGCACCTTTTGCAAATTATGCTAAGATTGTCCTGGCCAGTGTTGTAGTATCTACATTGGGCAACTGTAATGTATGATGCACAGTTTTCTGCAGAGTCATATGTCTATATTACATATATCCCTCGTGGCATTCCACTACAGTGGAGCCATGGTTCATCTTACTGATGTACAATACTTGCATATAAGAGTAATCATTTATATATCTTTTTTTACAGGTTCATCACTTATCTTGGTTAGTACTGTTGCTATAAGATGTGACTTTGAGTGTTGACTCTGTCTGATACTCACAGAACACAACCATTACATGGGTGAGGAAAGGCTGAGAATTTTGCAGGCATCACTTTTACTGTCTGAATGTGCTTAGCATCTAGGTTTTCACAAAGGTAGTGAGCGTGTTTGTGCTATCCTCTGCCTCTTAGCCAGAGCCATGGAATATTGTGCATGTCTTTGTCTGCCAGGATCATCCATGGGTGCTGGTTCTTCCTCAGACTCCTTATCTGTATCTGCTGGCCCTGCTGGACCTGCCTCTGGTCCTGGAAACTGTGATCATTGACCCTGTTGTCCTTGTTGCAGCTGTTTCCTGACAATTATATTGTGCAACATGGTAAAGACTGAATATTTTGGCTGAGGTACCTGAGTCATACTGCAGGACACCACCAGATATGTCTAGACATTAGACTTGATTTGAGCAAGCAAAATATACTTTCCATAATATTCCTTGTTTGAGCATGTGCATTATTGCATATTCTTAGTTTTAGCATGTGTATCATTGTATCCTTGTTCAGTGAGATTGTGTGGGTTTCTCCTGGAACTCAAAAAGCCAAATGCAGTGCTGCTATCAGTTGAGGCAGGAGACTCACATAAACATAAAAGAGAGCAATCCAAATCCAAGTGTGTGACCCTCCAGTGGCAATGAAACGAAAAGCAGAGATTCAAAGGAACTTCAAATAAGATGCATTCATAAAAAATAATAAAGTTTATTCCAATGAGTGAGCGCTTTCGCCAAAGGCTTCTTCAGACTCTTAAAACAATGAATAAAACTGTTTGAATCATTTTTAAACCATCCTTAAGCTTCCTATTGGACATTACAAATTGATATGTCACATGTTATCTTGTCTTAAAGGAACAGATACTCAAAAAGTTAACATAGTTAAATGCAACAATATTTAGAAGGAATACTTCCATCCAAATATACAATTAATGATCAGAATGTCCATGCAAATAAGTAAAAATATATGCATATACCCTGATACATTCTAAAAATAAAAGGAGCATTGTGCTTGGTCCTATATCATTCTACAATCATTAAAAAACTGTTGCTACATTCATTAAAAACCCTGAACATTCTCTCTCCTCATAGTGTTAAAAACATTAAAATCCATAGATAAACAGCAAGTTTTATCGCGTTTCAATATCTAGCATCTCTACTAAGATAGTGGTGTGTCGAATGCAACTTTGCATATATCAGGTTAAAAAACTAATATAGCGAGAACTCTGTACTAAAAATGTAAGCGTACCTTTACCACAAAACAACATAGCGAATATAATGTATTTCGATGTGCCTCATCAAGGAGTCAGACCTCATCATATCGGTGAAAGGCTGTTGTCCAAGATTAAAAATTCCACAAATAGGAACCTCTTAGATTCCACGTAAAACAAACTGTTTACAAGTTGTAAAGTGCCGTGTGCTGTAGGAACTCTGAATGCAATTGAGTACAACCTAACTTCATGCGCTATGGTAACTCAACGTGCGGTGAGCACGTTCTAAGCATCTAAGTACTGAACAACAGAAACAATGTTTAAATTTCTAAGAAAAAGGTGAGCCTATATTCGTGCTGTCCTGTGCCTAAAATAGACAGTATTTGTAAGCACGATTATGCCCTAGGAGCATATATTGATCACAAAGTGTCACTATTTAAAACAATGAAACGTGTACATATTAATGAGTACACTTATTAAAGTGTTCGCTGAACATGGCAGAGATGGCATTAACTAATACAAAATAAAGAGATAAAAACAGATAAATAGTGGAATGCTAGGCGTAACTGTTTTTATCTCTTTATTTTGTATAGGGCATAATCGTGCTTACAAATACTGTCTATTTTAGGCACAGGACAGCACGAATATAGGCTCACCTTTTTTTCTTAGAAATTTAAACATTGTTTCTGTTGTTCAGTACTTAGATGCTTAGAACGTGCTCACCGCACGTTGAGTTACCATAGCGCATGAAGTTAGGTTGTACTCAATTGCATTCAGAGTTCCTACAGCACACGGCACTTTACAACTTGTAAACAGTTTGTTTTACGTGGAATCTAAGAGGTTCCTATTTGTGGAATTTTTTTAATCTTGGACAACAGCCTTTCACCGATATGATGAGGTCTGACTCCTTGATGAGGCACATCGCGAAATACATTATATTCGCTATGTTGTTTTGTGGTAAAGGTACGCTTACATTTTTAGTACAGAGTTCTCGCTATATTAGTTTTTTAACCTGATATATGCAAAGTTGCATTCGACACCACTATCTTAGTAGAGATGCTAGATATTGAAACGCGATAAAACTTGCTGTTTATCTATGGATTTTAATGTTTTTAACACTATGAGGAGAGAGAATGTTCAGGGTTTTAATGAATGTAGCAACAGTTTTTAATGATTGTAGAATGATATAGGACCAAGCACAATGCTCCTTTTATTTTTAGAATGTATCAGAGTATATGCATATATTTTACTTATTTGCAGGAACATTCTGTTCTTTAATTGTATATTTGTGTGGAATTATTCCTACTAAATATTGTTGCATTTAACTATGTTAACTTTTTGAGTATCTGTTCCTTTAAGACAAGATAACATGTGACATATCAATTTGTAATGTCCAATAGGAAGCTTAAGGATGGTTTAAAAATGATTCAAACAGTTTTATTCATTGTTTTAAGAGTCTGAAGAAGCCTTTGGCGAAAGCGCTCACTCATTGGAATAAACTTTATTATTTTTTATGAATGCATCTTATTTGAAGTTCCTTTGAATCTCTGCTTTTCGTTTCATTGCCACTGGAGGGTCACACACTTGGATTTGGGTTTCTCCTGGAAGTCAAGGTTTTTGGATGACATCCTTGTAGTGTGGAAAGGGTCAGTGGAACAGGTTGTGGAATTTATAGACTACCTACACACGACAACAACCTTTTTGGAATTCACCTACCAACACAATAATGATCATGTAAATTATTTAGATGTAACCATTACTAAAAATAAATTATGTAGGAAATATGAATCTCGGGTTTACAGAAAAGAATGTTTTTCCAATTCTTACGTACATTTTGAGAGTGACCACCCTTTATACCTTAGGCGAAACATAGTTAAGGGCCAAATGATCAGGGCCTCCCGAATGACTAGTGAGGATGAGGCATGTATAGAAGAAATGGATTTAATACAAAGTTTTTTTAAAGATAGGGGATACCCACTTAGGCTTATTAAGAATGTCAAAAGGGAGGTCATGAGAAAACGGAATACACATTTTTGGCCATTATTGACACATGACTATGCTATATTGGGACCTAAGATGGATAACTCTGTAGGAATTGTAAACAATTCATTAAAAGAGAATAATACACCTCGCTTGATGGTTACATATTATAAAGGGCTACATTGGCTACAAAGGGGCATCAATGAAGTATGGAGAATGTTCTCAAAAACTTGTGTGGAAGTTCCTATTTTCCAACAGCGGTTGACCTTTGGGTATAGGAAGAACAACAATTTCAAGAAGCTTTTTGAAAGGAAAAAGGCCCTTTATGGTAGTGGAACACAGAAAAAAGTGGGAACTTACAAGTGTGGAAGGTGTGGGCAGTGCACCTTTATACTTGGGGAAAAAATACTTCGGTTAGAGAGATTGAACTTAAAATTAAAAAGTATTGGTTATCATACTTGCCACACTCAAGGTGTGGTTTATCTTGCACTATGCCTGACTTGTGGGAAATACTATGTCGGGAAGACCGAACGTAAGTTAAAGCAAAGAGTATATGAACACACAAGGGATATAAATAAAAGGAATGACAACAATGCTCTGTTTAGACACACCGGAGTATGCACTAATGCCAACATCAAATTCTGGGTCCTAGAAGAGGTTAAGAGAAGTGAAAGAGGGGGTGATTGGGAGTCCCTTCTAGAATACAGAGAGATGATTTGGCAACTCAGGCTTGATGCCTGTGGTTCTAACGGGATGAATGATCATATTTCCATAAAACCAGCCTTGAAATTATTAAATAATAACCCTAAATTGACTTAATATTATATTTCAGTCCATATTCATATGGATACATACATACAGATATTAAATATTTATTATTTTTGAGCAATATTTTGTTTTTTATGTTTTATTTATTTACATATACATTTTTGTATATATTTTATAATACACTAGTATTTTGTTTATGTTTTTGTTACAATTTTAGGGTGCATTATAAAGCAAATATTCTATATGGTTGATTGTGTATATTATTTTCTTAATGTTTGGATAAAAGTTTTTAGATGAAGCTTTTGTTGTTTTATAAGTGTGTAGTTTATGTATTATTAGTTTCTATAAACAATATTGAGCTACAATATATTCAACAATAAGACAATTTAATTGAATTGTAATTAATTAATCAATCAGGTGACTATGTATTTAAGACCATTTCACATTGCTATCTGTGGATTCTGATGAAGTCTAGAAGGAATAGATGAAAGCGCGCTCAATCCTTTGTTTGTGGTGTATATTGGTCTTGGTTTTATTAAATGTTCGTTTTCATTAAATGAACGTTTACTTGCCTTTTTGGAGAACCATACAACTGGCTTTTTGGTACGAGCTATATATGAGGATACCCTTTATGGTATTAGCTAGCGGATTTTCTTTTGTTTACATGTGGTAAGGTATACAAGAGGATATAAAACTGTAAGTAGTGCTAGAGTTATACAACGTATTAAAATGATAGTTAACATGTCAGCAGTTAATATTACTACCAGGTATCCACATTGTAAAATTGTACAATTATGGCCGGTTAATTCTTTGCATATCAAATATAGACATTACAAATATAAAAGGAATAAACGTGATGTTACAGGTATTCTTGGTACCGCACTAGGTGCAGTCAGAACAGGGACTGGATTCCTAAACAGTGTAGATATAGATACCCTACGTAGCAAATTGAGCCGTTTGGGCACTGACCTAAATATGGCCTTTAAGCTACTAGCAGATCATGATCCCGAGCTGGGACAAAGAACTATAGACGGTATTTTAACTCAAACTGTCTTGTGGAGGTGGATTAAACATACAAATACATATACAGAACAGATTTTAAATAACTTCACAGCAGAAGTAAATCAGACCTTTTGTATCTTATCTCAATTGGCTGCCAACCAGCAATATTTGCAATTCACTCAAACTTGGGGGGCTAAAAAGGCAGCCCATTAGCAAAAGGAACTGCAACTGTATCATTGGTTAAATCCAATAGATTTTATATGTAAAAATAAGTCTTGTATACTAATTTTTGACTATCTTGCTAGTAAAATGGAACAAAGCAGGTCTGTCCATTTGTTACATTGCCCTTGCAATTTGAAAATAATTGGTGGGTACCTCAAATTGAGTCTACTTTGATTGATTATAGTGATGTACCCATTGATTTGGCAGGTTGTGAGACCTGGCCCCAGGGGTGGGTATGCATGATGGTGAAAAGGAAGCCTCACCCATGCTTACATAATGGAACTGGGGAATGCGCCTGGCATAGATATGTAGTAAATGGTGCAGACATCTACCAACTAAATTATACCACTGTTTGTATGATAACCTCCTGTAAATTAGCCTGGAGTGATGGGATAATCACAAATTGTGGAGCATACTGTAAAAGTAATATCCATGCAATTATTGATTTTTGTACTGGAAAACTTATTAGACTGACTAGATGGATGGACATCACATTTAATGCTAGCATAAAACCATTACACACTTTTAGATGGCCATCTCTAGTCCACCCGGACTTTCAACAGATTAAGCAGGAAGGACAAACAGTGTTGCAACTTTTAAATAAAACACTAAATGATGTGCATCAAACAGTGATTAAAATGATTAAAGACAGAGGTACCATTGTAAAAATTGCAAATGAAATACAGGATATAACTGTTTCGCATTGGTATGATATTTTTATGTGGTCATCTAAGGCTTCAGTGTGGTTTAATTTGTTATTGCATCCTTTGCTTTTGACCACAATAGTTTCAGTGTTATTTTTCTTAATATCATGCTGCATTTACTGTAAAGTGATGAGAAGGTACAAATTGATGTCAGTTTTAACTCTTATAAGGGATACACGGTGTACGTTGCTCGATGCAAGGGGTGGCCTGTGACGGATCCCCACAGTCTACCAGTTTTTGTTATGCCTCGAGCCACATATCAC
This sequence comes from Protopterus annectens, assembly GCF_019279795.1. Taxonomy (NCBI): domain Eukaryota; kingdom Metazoa; phylum Chordata; order Ceratodontiformes; family Protopteridae; genus Protopterus; species Protopterus annectens. The sequence continues at coordinate 367,912,991 of NC_056736.1, read as the reverse complement.
TGTGCATGTTTAATTATTGCTAGATTGATTATTGCTAGATCTGACATGCCACTACCTCACTATATGCTGCTAATATTGTAACAATACAATATGCTTAAGAGCAGGCCTTGCTCACTGATTACTGGTATTACTGAACTTTTGTTAACCTATAAGTTGTTTATCAGCTTAAAAGATGTTTATCAGAATATGGGGATTTCAAGGAAGAACTATATCACAAGTTTGTGAGCTGTTTTTAAAAAAGGGAAGTAAGGCACAAGACCAGACATTACGAGACTTATTTACAACTTAGGAAATGATCTGTAATTTTCTAAAATATTCCATTAACTCATAATGATCTTGTAATGTCATATTTTCTACAATATTCCATCAACTCATGATGAGCTTGTGATCAATATGTCATTAGTTGAACCTGTTGACCCTGTTGTTTGTTCAAGACTATAAAAAGCTCAAAGGCTAAAATGAACATCATCATCATCCGGATTTGATCACAGCACCAGCCTATACTGAGCTTAGAGACATTTTGCCAGTGTCTGCCTTGCCTTGACTGAACAGATAGCTGCACTGGATATAATTGAAGTCTCCCTATCAGTGGCAAAGATGATTTTGTTTATGCATATGCTTATCTGTACATGATCTATTAGTTTTTCTGTTTAGTTTTACTGCTTATTTAGTAAGTTTTTGTTTTAATAAATTGTTAAGTTTGAGCCTTGGTGTCTTGTGTCATTTCTAATTCTGTATTAACCTCAGACTTTAAAGTAACGGACTAGTTCATTTATATATATATATATATATATATATATATATATATATATGTGAGTCATGAAGCCTGTTAGGGATACCTGCATATATACATTATAGATGATCCCTTGGACATTACAGACCACCTGACAGTTGATAGAGTGCCATCCTTTTTTGTTAATATACCTCCTTTCCTGTTCACCACGTGGGGCTTTTGTTTTTATGTGTGTGCAGTCTATGGGCTGCAGAACCTAAAAGAAGTGTGCTGTGACATAGAATTGTTGCATGGTTGTTGCTCTCTCCTCTGAGGTACATGGAAACCAGATGTGATCACTAACATGCTAAAGCATTGCACTTACAAACTGATGTAATATTCTTGAGGGTGAGCCCTGTGACACCGCTAATATATCCCCTGTGGGTGTCTGAAAAAAGTCTGTTACTAGTATATGTAATACTTCTCATAACTTGGTTTCCATTGGAATGGCTTCTCCATAATTTCCATTGGCCCTCAGGTGGGGAAGACAAAGGATGTATATTTTCTCTAGGGGATCCCTGTCTACCCTTTATCACTCTACAATTTCTGTATCATGAAGCCCATGATAAGTTAAACATGGTTTGAACACTCTTCTCCTTCTAGGCCGAAGTCTGGCAGCAGCAGCAGCAGCAGCAGCACCTTGTTTTAAAGTCTATTGGCATATAGGTTAATGATAGCGGCAGTAACCCCTAACATTTTTATAAGTGTGCTCATGGCTGTATTCCAGAGAGTATTGGAATTAAGGCCAAAAAGGAGCAGCATAGGCTTTATATGTTCTTGAATGGCTCTACCATGTTAAATTGCTTAATTAGCATATATGTCACATACTTATGCCTTCATTAGCATATTGCACCCACCTCTTACCCTTGTTTTGAAAACATACAGTGGTGTAATCCTTGGCTTGAGATGATTGTCACTACGGAAATTACATCCCGACCCTGTGTGCAAAATGGGAAAAGGGGTTGAGGATGGATGGATGGACCCTTGTTTTGAAGATGGGTGTGCTGTGCAGAGCTGTTTAATGAATACCATTTAACATGTTTGCTGCTGAGCAATGCTCACATGTGCTTAGCACAAAGTGTACTCATTCAAGAATACAGTCCCGAAAGGTCATTCAGTTTTTTTTAGAGCTACACAATCATAAATACATATTGCTAGTCTGTATTTATTAGTAATTTATATCTTAAACAACCCATATTACTTTATAAAAAATGCTATCTTATGTTGTATAGGAATGGCCCTAAGAAGATTTTTTCCAAGAAAACATTTTCCAAAAATGGAAGAAGAGTATTTTTTGGTTCTGACAATCTTTCTCCAAAAAGTTAGTAAAACTAAAAACAAAAAGCAGGCACAGGCTAGGGTCCAGGTTAAAAAGCTAAAACTTTTTAATGTAGCACAAGCACTTTCATGATTGCTTCTTCAGGTGCATATATCACTGGAAGTACAGGTCTCTCCTTTAAATTAGGGTTACCACCTGTCCCACTTTTACGAGGGACAGCCCCTTTTTGGGCAGTTGTGTCCTGACCAAAATGTCCTGAGATTGTAGGACATAATTATGTCCCATATTTTATGTAATAGTTGCATAAAATAGTTATTTCTGTATGTAAAATACCTAAATGTTGCAAGAAACAGAATAAGCAACTAAACTGCTACAAGAATAAGCTTTCATTTAGGCAAAAAAGTAAAGTTCTATCCTTTGTACTGACCGTGGGTATGTGTCGGACTGTAAAATCTGATGTGTGTCCCGAAAATGTCCCACTCTGGCCATTTGAAAAGGTGGCAACCCTACTTTAAATACAACATATAAGATCACATAATCACTAAAATGTCACATGATCTAGTGACTAAAGCATGTTGTTGTGTCTTTCGGCTTTTCCCGGTTAGGGGTCGCCACAGCGGAACTCCAGTCCACTAATGATTAGTAGTTGATTTTTACGTGCCGAGTTACCAGCCCTGATGCACAACCTTCAACAAAGGTACACCCATTCATGCATGTCTCCATGCAGAAGACGCTCTAACTGAGAATCGAACCGGACAGCGCCTTACTGTGAGGCGGCAATGCTACCGCAGCATCACCACTGCGTGTAAGCATGTAATTGTAAAAATTATTATAAGAACCTTAATCAAAATGTATAAAAATGTGTAAAAGCCTAAAAAGAAACAATGTAATAACATCAGTAAATAACTACAATATATAACTTATACAAAAATTATATGTGATAAGCTTGTGCATGAAAATTCATCTTCGCAGGGGTCTAGACTTTTACTTTGGTCTTAATGGTATCTGCTCATTAAGTCCATGCCCAGTGTCAGCCCTAAGGGTCACTATCTATTTAGCCTCTATCTCTTCTGTCTTATTACGTACATCTCCTCTCCTCAAGGTTTCAAAATTTCTAGCTATTACTAGAAATCTAAACATGTGCATAGAGTTAGTATTCATAATGTGCTTGGCTAGAGCATTAAACCTGCTCTGCTTACTGATATGATAAACATGTTCTCTGGTTTAATGCTCTAGCCAAGCAGAGCAGGTTTAATGCTCCAACCAAGCACATTAAACCTGCTCTGCTTACTGATATGATAAACATGTTCTCTGGTTTAAAGTACAGGCTACTTGTGACACTCAACATATTGTATGTTTAGCACATTGTTTACAATGCAGGAAATTCTATGTTGGAAAAACTGATCGAACCTTGAAGGAGAGGATCAGAGAAAGTGTTTATCATATCAGTAAGAAGAGCAGGTTTAATGCTCTAGCCAAGCATTATGAATACTAACTCTATGTACATATTTAGATTTCTAGTAATAGCTAGAAATTCTGAAAGCTTGACGTGCGGAGACGTGCGTAATAAGACAGAAGAGTTACAGGCTAAACGGATAGTGACCCTTAGGGCTGACACTAGGCATGGACTTAATGAGAAGATACCATTAAGACCAAAGTTAAAGTCTAGACCCTTGTGAAGATGAATTTTCATGCACAAGCTTATCACATATACTTTTTGTATAAGTTATATATTGTAGTTATTTACTGATGTTATAACACTGTTTCTTTTTATGCTTTTACACAGTCTTTTTATACATTTTGATTAAAGTTCTTATACTAATTTTTACAATTAAATGCTTTAGTCACTAGATCATGTGACTTTTTTGTGATCATGTGATGTTACCTGTTGTATTTAAAGGAGAGACCTGTACTTCCAGTGATATATGCGCCTGAAGAAGCAATCATGAAAGGTCTTGTGCTACATTAAAAAGTTTTAGCTTTTTAACCTGGAGCCTAGCCTGTGCCTACTTTTTGTTTTTAGCTGTTTCCTTATTGTTATTTTGTGGACATAGGAACCTGTGAGTTGTTGTTGTTTGTCTTTTAGCTTTTTCCCAGTAAGGGGTCGCCACAGCGGAACTCCAGTCCGCTAATGATTGGCAGTAGATTTTTATGAAATGCCAAGGTGCCAGCTCGACACCCAACCTTCAACAAAGGCACACCTATTTACGCACGCATGTCTTTCAAACGCTACCCAACCACGGGGAGAACATGCAGACTCCACACAGAAGGCACTCCCAAGCCATGCCGAGAATCAAACGGAAGGACCTCTTGCTGTGAGGTAACAACGCTACCGCCGTACCACCGCGGCATACACAGGAACCTGTGAGTATGTGGTTTATTTCTTTGTTAGTTAGTAAAACTAGATTGTTGTACAAAATTCTAGTATGACTTATTTATATTGCTCTTGTGTGCAATTATTTTATATAAACTGGATAGGTGATATTTTGATGTTATGCTATTTGCCCTTTTTAATTTCTCTAAATCTTTTGGGTTTCTAATACCGTGATGGGAATGGACCCCATTCCTAAGTCAAAATATGATTAAAGTTCATGAAATTAGTATTGTTTCACTCTTTGATGTCAGCCAGTAGTGGTCTTTGCAGCACCCGCAATGTACTCAGTATTGACTCCTTCTGCAGTTCATATGGAGTTACATGTATTGGTAACATATCTAAATATGACTGTAGACATAAGACCTGTTGCTCCTACTAATATTGGAACTGTCTGGGTATCTTTCTTCCACATTGCTCTCATTTCTGCATAGGCGCCGGAAGCTGTTAAAGACTGGGGGCAGAAGGTGACAGGGGCACTTAGTGAACTAAAGGGTAATTTTTTTATAATTATTTGTTACCACAACATAGGTTCACTTGGAGGACATTTTAAGCTTAGCCAATTTCCTTTTGGTGCTTGAATTAACATTTTCTGATTGGTCTTAGCTATCCCCATGGCTGATAATTGTATATTAGCCCTAGTGAGAACAACTGTGATCATACCATAGATAATTTGAGGGGGCCATGTAAGGGATGCAGCATTTAGGAACTGCCTCTATCCATTAGTGGCATGAGGGGAAATCCTGGAGTACATTTTCTATTACCCATCCTTAGATCCAAGTTGCATTTGAATATGGATAGATGAGCTTTGCTTTATTTTTATGGATAGTCTGTTCTGGAACAGTGGTAGCCTCTGTGATATATATCCATCTCTCCACAACATTCAGTTTAGATACCTGGACTGAGTATTTCTGATGCCATTTGACTTGCTGATGTTCAGTAGGTCCATCTGTATTATGTCGGAGGATGCTTTGTATGCCAGACATGTCACCTCTAAGCACTCTGTAGGATACTGAGAATAGTAATAAATCTCTGAGGTGGTCCATGCAAGACCTGTTATTTAGGACTTATATCCTTTCAGTAAGGTATCTCTGAAGGTATTCCAGTTGTTGGATGGGGCTGGACAGATACATGCCAAAGTGGGCATTATACAAAATGATTGACCTAATGAGAGTTTTGTAAAGTGGGACAACAACATCTCTAGATCTAGTCACAATCAATTTGTGTATAAGCTGTGCAATACAGAAAGGCTTTCTTATGACTCCTGGCACATGTTGGTCAAAAGTTAGGTTACTGTACACACAAGTTCCCAAATGCCAAACAATTGGATCAGTTCTCAGAGGGCATTGTCATGATTTTGACACCAGTTATTATTTGGGACAAACTTTCCTGCATGATGGTTAAGTCATTTGGGGGTTCAATAACTTCTCCTAGCTTGCAGTCATCTCAAACTTAGCTGGCCAAAGCTCTTTGGTATTTCCTTTTACTTTTGAGATGTATATGCCTAACAGAAAAAGTCTCAGCACTGAACCCTGGGGGACTCCATTGGTGACTGGTCTCTTCCCCTGTTTTGATCTCCTGCATCCTGTGAGCCAAGTTGGCAATGCAGCTGGTGATGTAAGTGTTTGCTCCTACATTATTCATCTTTTGTACTACACCTGAGTAGGGGACTGTGTCAAAAGGCTTGGCCAAGTCAAGGTAATGTGGTGTGAACTGTTTTACCTTCATCCATTGCTTTGGTAACAAGAGTAAAGCTTAAAATTTGCCCATGATTTTGAGCCTTTCACACTTTCCTCTGGGCTGTTTTCAGACACATTTTTAGGGCCCTGTATACATGTATGCATTCCTTGATTCACCTTCCTGATTGTATTAAATTATATTCCTTGTATAATACAGCACCAGTTGTTAAAATGAGTTTTAAATCTGTAGTTTTAAACAGTCTTCCAGTAAGCAATAAAACAAAATGTATAAACCAATAATGACAAAACAAAACTACCCATTTTAGAAATTTCAACCATAAAAGGCCACTCAAACTTCTCATAATCCACCAATATCAGTAAATATGCAAAATGTCTGCAAAAGTAAGTAATCTAAATAATTCCATATTTAAGGGATCTCTAACTAATGAAGAGGTTGCTGCTAGGAAACAACTCTATATTTCATTGTTTCATCTAAAAATAAATTGGCTGTTGCCCTTGAAGAATAAATTGCCTATGTTATATTAAAAAATGATAAGCTAATAATATTGCAACAGGGAATGGATGGCAAACTAATAACAGGTTCATAGTTACTAGGTTACTCCTCCAAATGAGGACATTCACAAGACTGTAGCATCCACTCCCTTTAAAATGCAACATAGTACAGTATCAGCGATCTATCTGCATACTGCGGGAGTAGAACCTACAGCCTTCTGCATCAAACATAAGCTACTACCTGTTGTGCTAACAATGCAAACTGTCTTGAATTATGCAGTGCTAAACATCTCTTCCCCTGAAGCTCTCAGCTCCTTGTAAAAATGTTTATTTATTTAACATTTTTTACCAGGAAAGTCGGACAATTTTCAGCAGAGGGCAAAGAGAAATGCTCCAAATGCATGTCTTTGTAATGTGGGAGGAAACCAGAGTACCCACCCAAATACAGGGAAGATATACAGACTCCACACAGAAGGCCCCCCAGACAAGAATCAAACCACATAACCTCTTGCTGTGAGGCAACAACACTACCACTGCACCATCCACTTGACACAACTAACTCTCAATTTCACAGCAGAAGAAATCTGGAAAAAGCCAAAATTTATTTGGGGGGGGGGGGCAAAGGGCTAAAACCAGGGACACATTTTAAATATTGCTTGTATAATCTTAGAAAGCTGCTAAAATAGTGTTTTGTGTTACTGTGTGTTTCCAAATAAAAAGATGGTAAGACTGAAACTTAAAGGGCTTTCATTATGATTTGCCAGAAAGCCACAAATCTTAAGAGGAACAGACCAAAAGTATGAGCCAAACTCCCTGAATCGCATGTGGTGGTGTGGGTAGAAAATGCAGAACCCTGTACCTAAGGTACAGGGTTTGAGCCCAATTACACACACACACACACACACACATGTGTGAAATATCACTTTGGAGATACACACAAGAAATATTGCTTTGGAGCTACTGCATAAAATAAATGGAACTAGCACTAAACATCCATCACTATCACTTTGGAGCTACGGCACTTTTTGATATAAATCCAGTAGCATTGTACCTACAAACTCTAGCACATAAATTATTCCAGACATTAAACAACTTGAATATATCCTTGGTCAAAGCATTACACTTGAAATTATGTGCAAATGACCTCTAGAAACAGTCATCAACATCTTGGAATACTATGCAATCTCAAGTGGTACCCAACGTCAGAGCCCATTCTAACGCCAAAATAACTGACTGTAAATGTTTTGAAACCTTGATGACAATTTGTAAATATCATTCTAAGCAATGCCTCAAATATTTCACCAACTTTCACACTGTTCTCACACCACCATGGGAACAGCCAGCAATTCTTCGTACAGTAAACTCATGTACTGTTACTTCCTACGTTTTCTATTCTGTACATTTGAAATACAGAATTAAAAATGCAATGCATACACTAACATTGCTAAAATTAAATCTGTAACAATCTGTGTACCATTTTTTACTGGTTTGATTAAGATATTGAGGGAAATTCCAGCCACTTTACAGAACATAGTGGGATAAAGAAAGATTTAGGCCAATGGCAAAGTGAGCTATCTAGCTACTGCATAAAATAACTCGAACTAGTACTAAATGGCCATCACTATCACTTTGGAGCTACTGCATAAAATAAATGGAGCTAGCACTAAAAGGCCATCACTATCACTTCAGAGCTACTGCATAAAATAAACAGCCATCACTTACTGCATAAGTTTAACAGAATGTAATATCACTGACTGACTCCAGAACTGGAGCCTTAGAAGTAAGCAATTGGGGGTGTATCCATATTCATAAAGGATACCCACACCTCCAGGTTGGTGGCAATGCACGAAGCTTCGGAAACCATCCAGGTGCAACTAACCATAGGCAAAACTGCTCTACAAATTGTAGCATGCTACAGGCCACCCTCTCAAACTCAGGAACCCCACACAGCCTTCCTGAAGACACTGGAGGGTATAAATGTATCTCCAAACACCATCATATTGGGTGACTTCAACTACCCGAATATAGACTGGGAACATTACTCAAGCCCTAACTTTCTAGCCCAACGGTTCCTGGAGTTCATAAATTCAAATGCCATGGAACAGCTAGTCACTGTTCCCACGAGAGGAGAAAATATACTAGATCTCATTGTCACAAACATGGGGACAAAATGCTCCACACGAAGTATATCCCTCATTGGTGAGATCTGATCATAAACTAATCTCACTGGAAATCCACATCCCGCCCCCACCCCAAACAAAAAGACCATAGTGAAGAACTTCTCTAAAGCAAACTTCACACTACTCAAGACTGGTGTGGTATCCTTCAAGGCCCCTGAGCCAGAGGAAACCACAACCCAAGCTGCGGAAGCCCTTACAAATGCCTTCTATGAACACCTCCAGGACTGCATGGATCAGGCAATCCCAAATAAAACCAAGACTCTTTCCACAAAGGGCAAACGTCCAGTCTGGTGGACCCCAGCCATTAACAAACTTTACAATAAGAGGAGAAAGCTATTACATGATAGAACAAAATCCATAAAAGGGAAGTCAACCCTGAACATTATTAGTCAAAAAATACGAGCACTCATAAAATCAACTAAGGCCAACTTTGAGAGAAAAATTGCCATGGATTCAAAGGACAATCATAAGGCCTTTTTCAGCTATGTTAGGAACCTGGGTGGAAACTCCCAGATATGCTCAGAATTAGTCCAAAATGATACAAAAATCACTGAACCCACAGACATTGCCAACATACTGGCAGACAGGTTCAGTGCAAACTTCACCCCCCTCTCCCCCCCTGAAGGAGAGATAACTATCCCAGCCGAGTGTAGCCTCCCGGACATCTCAAATGCGCAGGTGAAAGCTGCTCTCTCTAAAGCTAAAAACACAGCATCAATGGGACTGGATGGTGTCCCCGGCTGTGTGCTACACAAGCTAAATGAGGAATTAAACCCGCACATAAGGCAGCTGTTTAATCTCAGCCTTACCACAGGATACATGCACAAGGAGTGGCGTACGGCAACTGTGGTCCCACTCCACAAAGGCGGCGCCTCTACGGACCCTGGTAATTACCGCCCCATAAGCTTAACAAGTCTAGTCTGCAAAGCTATGGAGAGGATCATAATGGAGCTCATAAACAAAGATATAGGGGACTTGCAGACATTGGACCCGACCCAGTTTGGCTTTGTCAAGGGAAGATCATGCCTTTTGAACTTGGTCGACTTCTTCGAAACAGTCACCAAGGCCATTGATGAGGGAAAGGCAGTCCATACAGCCTACCTTGACCTTGCAAAGGCTTTCGACACAATACCCCACTTGGGTATTGTAGAAAAACTTACCAGCTTAAATGTAAACCCATATGTCACAAGATGGGTTGCAAACTGGCTTAAGGACAGAACCCACAGGGTTAGAGTTGCTGGCGCTGTGTCAGACTCCAAGCCGGTCACAAGTGGTGTCCCACAGGGCTCGGTCCTTGGCCCCCTATTGTTTGGCATCTACTTCTCAGAAGTACAGGCCAACATGGCAGGACTTTGGCTGACAAAGTTTGCAGACGCCTGCAAACTGGGCCCGATAGTGGAAAGTGCATCGGACACGGATATCCTTCAGAAGGGACTCACAGAAACAGATAGCTGGTGCCAGAGCCATGGCCTGAAGTTAAACGCCAAAAAATGTATAGGCATACCCTTCGGGAAAAACAAGGTAACCCCAAGCTACCATATAGGTGGCAATCCACTAAGCACAGAAGAGGTTATCAGGGACCTGGGGACCCAGGTTGACAGTGGCCTTTCTTTTGACACTCACATTGCTAAAGTGGTTAGAAAGACCTTCTACATTGCCCACCTGATCATGAAGGGATTCACATCCAGATCTAGTGAGGTCATTGTTCCCCTGTACTCTTCACTTATCAGACCAATGATCGAGTACAATGCCCCATTCGGGATGTATCTCACCCGACATCTGCAGCAATTGGAGAGACCCCAAAAGTTCCTCACCAAAAGGATAAAGGGACTCCAAAATCTGTCATATGCTGCCAGATTGAAGAAACTCCAGCTCTATTCAGTCGCATACCGTCTGCTCAGAGGTGACATGTGCCTGACATACAAGGCCATGTCCAACCCGGAATTAATGGACATGCTCCACCTCAAAAAATCCAAATCCACCAAAACCACTAGAGCAAGCGACTTAAACCTTAGCACGGCTATAAATAGGACGTGCTGGAGGGATAGATTTATCACTCAAAGACTCCCTATGCTGTGGAATAAAATCCCGGTCCATGTGAGGCAGAGCACCTCGCTGACTCTGTTCAAGAGAAATCTAAACCTGTGGATGGGAGATCGTAGGTTTACCCCGGGAATCATATCTGTGTCACTGCTGGACAGAGGCACAACAAACTAATGGGCACAGTATTTTTTCATATAAGGGGTGGCGTAAGCCACAAAAATTTGGGCTAGGCTTATAAATGCCTTAGGGCAGATAGCCTAGTATAAACCTATGAACCTATGAACCTATCCATGGAGCTAACACTTGGAGCCTTATCAGCAAGAAGTGCTTTCCGCACACTTTTGTGTTTAAATTAGTGTGCGACATGCGCATGAGTCCTCCTCCCCCTCACACTGTGGTTCCAGCGCCTATAGCCTATAGTTTACCACCTGTTTGTCTTTTTGGCTGCCGGTAGTGATTCAGGTCAGGAAATTGAAAAAAAAGACATGCTAGAATAGATGCAGCTGAATCATTCAACTGCATCTGTCTTTTGAGCCGTAGTATTTTTTTCCTTTTTTTTTAAATGAGATGATCTGCAAAAGTGGGGGGGGGGCTCCCCTCCCCCCTCGCGCTATGGTTTCGGCGCCCATGCATTTATGATTTATGCTACTCTATATTATAGTCGATATAGTTTAGTAAAGGAGGTATTTTCTTTTTTCTAATTAAGATATACATTACAAATTTGATACTATAAACTGATGCTTTGAACCCAGTTATGAATAAGTGAGATGATGACTAGCCCCAGATCTGGCTTCTAAGCTCTTTCTTTGGAGTTATATTTGGAGGTCACTCCTCCTTTCACCCCCTGTGCGCTATTTTTGTCCAGTTTCTAACATTAGAATTGACACTCTTTCCTTGCTCATTCTTGTCCTGCTTCTGTTACTGCTAAGGCTCTTCAAGCATTTTGTTTATATATGCACCCTCCAATTACTTTCTCGCTGTTCATCTTCCACAGCTTTTTTGTTAGGTTTTTAGGCAACTGATCTGTGAAGATCATAAGAAATCTAGCCATACTCACACTGTATGTTTAGCCATTATATTTGCATGCAAATAACCCAGAAATGGGACAAATAAGAATTATGTTGGGACATTTATGTTTCTACTATTCATGAGGGACAGAGGAGATAACCTTGGGGTGAATTTGTGGTTATCCATCCATTCATACAAATTATGTTTGACTAGAGTAAGATAAGTACTTCATTTTATGTGGCATAGAAGATATTTCTACAGAAGTGGTATGCTGTATGACACACAACTAACTATACCTCGAATGTGTACTGTTTTGCAAAAGAGATTGAGATTCCTTAAGTGGGTCTTTATGATACAACTGGACTTACAAATGTGTAATAGGTCTGACAGAAAAGAATCTGTTGAAGGTGTATACATGAGGCACAGGTCTCCTCTCAGTAGCCTGTATGATACTGAGAAGCAGGGCAAAGTTTTGAGATGGTCTGAATAGTTTTTATGAATTAATCCCTTGACTGCTTAGTGAGAAAGCATTGTGATTATTATATATGGTATTATTCTAGGTACATACAAAAAAGAGAATTATGCTCATTGATCAGCCTAATGAGTGACAAGTACAGTGGGATGCTTACATTCCTGCATGTGGACACAGTACCTTTAGATATAAGTTGGGTGATAAAAAAGGATTTCCTTATAACAGTGGATATGTGGAAATCAAAGGACAGTTCATTGTCAACACAGATTCCCAGATCCCTAACTACAGCATCAATTTTTAGAGGTGCGATGTCAACGTAATAGTTACAAGAAGAGTCATGCTTGCTGAAGAATACAATTATACACGTCTTGGCAATTAGTTTTAGTCCATGGGCTTGACAGCAGCTATTTGTTCAGGACAGGCGCTCTTGCAGGATATTGGTGTCATCTGGACTGCCAGAAACCCATAAGATTAGCTTTGACTTCTAAGACGTAATGCCAAAGAGGAGTGGCCAAAGGACTGAACCCCTGGGTACAACACTAGTGACAGGTCACTTGGAGGTAGAGCCATCAAGCCTAATTTCCTGGGTTCTATTTGTGACCCAGTTTGCTATCCAGTGAGTTATATGGGATTGACATTTAGCTGGGATAATTTATCTAATTTATCTATAATACCTGAGCGTGGAATGCTGTTGAACATGATTGAGAGATCTAGATACATTGTGGCACCTTTTTGCACTATTCCATTGTTTCAGTAGCTTTTTTAAAGAAGTCAGCCAGGTTACATAGGAAGGACCTGCCCTTATTAAATTTGAAGTGGGTTTGGTCAAGAATCTGAAAGTTACCTATTTTATACCTATTA